>NW_027040217.1:10000-109787 GCF_034236695.1 Oncorhynchus nerka | reverse complement strand
TAGGGGTTGCAACAAATGCGGCGGATCATTTCAAAAAGAGAGGGTCCAGATTGTCTAGCCCGGCAGATTTGTAGGGGTCCAGATTTTGAAACTCTTTCAGAACATCAGCTATCTGGATTTGGGTGAAGGAGAAATAGAGGTTTTGGCAAGTTGCTGTGGGGGGTGCAGGTCTCTTAGGGTAGTGGTAGCCAGGTGGAAAGCATGGCCAGCTGTCGAAAAATGCTTATTGAAATTCTCAATTATAGTGGATTTATCAGTGGTGACAGTGTTTCCTAGCCTCAGTGCAATGGGCAGCTGGGAGGAGGTGCTCTTATTCTCCATGGACTTTACAGTGTCCCAGAACTTTTTGGAGTTTGTGCTATAGGATGCAAATTTCTGTTTGAAAAAGCTAGCCTTTGCTTCCCTAGCTGCCTGTGTATATCGGTTCCTAACTTCCCTGAAAAGTTGCATATCGCGGGGGCTATTCGATGCTAATGCAGAACGCCACAGGGGCTATTTGATGCTAATGCAGAACGCCACAGGATGTTTTTGTGCTGGTCGAGGGCAGTCAGGTTTGGAGTGAACCAAGGACTATATCTGTTCCTGGTTCAATTTTTTTTAAATGTTTAAGATGGTGAGGAAAGCACTTTTAAAGAACAACCAGGCATCTTCTACTGTCGGAATGAGGTCAATATCCTTCCAGGATACCTGGGCCAGGTCGATTAGAAAGGCCTGCTCACTGAAGTGTTTTAGGGAGCGTTTGACAGTGATGAGGGGTGGTCGTTTGACCGCAGACCCATTACAGACGCAGGCAATGAGGCAGTGATCGCTGAGATCCTGGTTGAAGACAGCAGAGTTGTATTTAGAGGGCAGATTGGTTAGGATGATATCTATGAGGGTGCCCGTGTTTACAGATTTGGGGTTGTACCTGGTAGGTTCATTGACAATTTGTGTGAGATTGAGGGTATCAAGCTCAGATTGTAGGATTGCCGGGGTGTTAAACATGTCCCGGATTAGGTCACCTAACAGTACAAGCTCTGAAGATAGCTCGGGGGGGCAATCAATTCACATATGGTGTCCAGGGCACAGCTGGGGCAGAAGGGGGTCTATAACATGCAGCAACGGTGAGAGACTTGTTTCTGGAAAGGTGGATTTTTAGAAGTAGAAGCTCAAATTGTTTGGGCACAGACCTGGATAGTATGATAGAACACTGCAGGCTATCTCTGCAGTAGATTGGGTACAGACCTGGATAGTATGATAGAACACTGCAGGCCGTCTCTGCAGTAGATTGGGTACAGACCTGGATAGTATGATAGAACACTGCAGGCCGTCTCTGCAGTAGATTGGGTACAGACCTGGATAGTATGATAGAACACTGCAGGCCGTCTCTGCAGTAGATTGGGCACAGACCTGGATAGTATGATAGAACACTGCAGGCCGTCTCTGCAGTAGATTGGGCACAGACCTGGATAGTATGATAGAACTCTGCAGGCTATCCCTGCAGTAGATTGGGCACAGACCTGGATAGTATGATAGAACTCTGCAGGCTAGCTTCCTCCTCTTTGCGGTAGATTTAACCCGCCCCTTTAGCGGTTCTATCTTGTCGAAGATGTTATAGTTAGGGATGAAGATTTCAGGGTTTTTGGTGGTTTTCCTAAACCAGGATTCAGACACGGCTAGGACATCCTGGTTGGCAGAGGTGCTAAAGCAGTGAGTAAGACAAAACTTAGGGAGGAGGCTTGATGTTAACATGCATGAAACCAAGGCTTTATGTGGTTACAGAAGTCAGCAAAATGACAGCGCCTGGGAATGGGAGTGGAGCTAAACACTGCAGAGTTTGGATTAACCTCCACATCACCAGAGAGGAACAAAGGAGGAGATAGATAAGGGTACACAAAGGCTAAAATAACTGATAGTCTAGTAATGCCCAGAAACAGAGTAAAAGGGAGCAGATTTCTAGATTCAAGGCATAATGTACAGCCATGGTATGGTAGGATGTGAATACAGTGGAGGTCAACCTAGGCATTGAGTGACGATAAGAGGGTTTGTCTCTAGAGACATTTAGACCAGGTGAGGTCACTGCATGTGTGGGAAGTGAAACAAAAGGGCTAGCTAAGGCATATTGAGTTATTTGGAACAGGTCCTATGCCCTAGGTTCAGTTATTTGAAACAGGTCCTATACCCTAGTTTCAGAGTTATTTGGAACAGGTCCTATGCCCTAGGTTCAGAGTTATTTGGACAGGTCCTATACCCTAGCTTCAGAGTTATTTGGAACAGGTCCTATGCCCTAGGTTCAGAGTTATTTGGAAAGGTCCTATACCCTAGCTTCAGAGTTATTTGTCCTATGCCCTAGCTTCAGAGTTATTTGGAACAGGTCCTATACCCTAGGTTTTATTTGGACAGAGTTATTATTTGGAACAGGTCCTATACCCTAGGTTCAGAGTTATTTGGAACAGGTCCTATACCCTAGTTTCAGAGTTATTTGGAACAGGTCCTATGCCCTAGGTTCAGAGTTATTTGGAACAGGTCCTATACCCTAGGTTCAGAGTTATTTGGAACAGGTCCTATGCCCTAGGTTCAGTTATTTGGAACAGGTCCTATACCCTAGGTTCAGTTATTTGGAACAGGTCCTATACCCTAGTTTCAGAGTTATTTGGAACAGGTCCTATACCCTAGGTTCAGTTATTTGGAACAGGTCCTATACCCTAGTTTCAGAGTTATTTGGAACAGGTCCTAAACCCTAGTTTCAGAGTTATTTGGAACAGGTCCTAAACCCTAGTTTCAGAGTTATTTGGAACAGGTCCTATGCCCTAGGTTCAGTTATTTGGAACAGGTCCTATACCCTAGTTTCAGAGTTATTTGGCAACTGTAGTTTTGAATGATACAAACCTTAGAATGACCTAGAAAAACAACACATATGGGCTGCTTGATGTGACTAGGCTGTTGATAATTTGAGAACATTGCAGAGAAAGCTTGCCCTCTGTTCCGCATGTGTAGCCTTAGGCAAGGTTCTCTCATCAACTGATCATATTGTCACCCATCTGACTATTCACAATTTCATCTGGTCTTTACTAATACAGTGCATTTGGAAAGTATTCAGACCCCTCAACTTTTTCCACATTGTTAGGTTACAGCCTTATTCTACAATTGATTCAATAGTTTTTCCCCTCAATCCACACACAATACCCTATGACGACAAAGCATAAAACAGGTTTAGATATACATTTGCTACAATAACAAAATTGGAAATATAACATTTACATAAGTATTCAGACCCTTTACTCAGTACTTTGTTGAAGCACCTTTGGCAGCAATTACAGCCTCGAGTCTTCTTGGGTCTTGACGCTACAAGCTTGGCACACCTTTATTTAGGAGTTTCTCCCATTCTTCTCTGCAGATCCTCTCAATCTCTGTCAGGTTGGATGGGGAGCGTTGCTGCACAGCTATTTTCTGGTCTCTCCAGAGATGTTCAAATTGGGTTCAAGTCCAGGCTCTGGCTGGGCCACTCATGGACATTGAGACTTGTCCAGAAGTTGCACCTTCGCCCAGTCTGAGGTCCTGAGCAGGTTTTCTCAAGGTACTTTCCTCCATTCATCTTTCCCCTCAATCCTGACGTCCCCACAGCATGATGCTGCCACCACCATGCTTCGCAGTAGGTATGGTGACAGGTTTCCTCCAGACGTGATGCTTGGCATTCAGGCCAAAGAGTTCAATCTTGGTTTCATCAAACCAGAGAATCTTGTTTCTCATGGTCTGAGTCTTTAGGTGCCTTTTGCCAACTCCAAGCGGAACGTCATGTGCCTTTTACTGAGGAGTGGCTTCCGTCTGACCAACCTACCATAAAGGCCTGATTGGTGGAGTTCTGCAGAGAAGGTTGTCCATCTGGAAGGTTCTCCCATGTCCACAGAGGAACTCTAAGTGATCTGTCAGTGACCATCGGGTTCTTGGTCACCTCCTTGACCAAGGCTCTTCTCCCTCGATTGCTCAGTTTGGCCGGGCGACCAGCTCTAGGAAGAGTCTTTGTGGTTCCAAACTTCTTCCATTTAAGAATGATGGAGGCCACTGTGTTCTTGGAGCCTTCAGTGCTGCAGAAATGTTTGGGTACCCTTCCCCAGATCTATGTCTCGATCACAATCCTCTCCTTCTACGGACAATTCCTTCAACCTCATGGCTTGGGTTTTGCTCTGACATGCACTGTCAACTGTGGGACCTTTTATAGACATTATGGGGTATTGTGATGTCATTATGTGGGGTATTGTGATGTCATTATGGGGTATTGTGATGTCATTATGGGGTATTGTGGCTTGGGTTTTGCTCTGACATGCACTGTCAACTGTGGGACCGTTTTCCCAGACTCATGGATAGACATGTTGGAGTAGAGGCTCAACCAGTTATGTACCAAAGACATCTTCTCTCCCAGACTCATGGATAGACATGTTGGAGTAGAGGCTCAACCAGTTATGTACCAAAGACATCTTCTCTCCCAGACTCATGGATAGACATGTTGGAGTAGAGGCTCAACCAGTTATGTACCAAAGACATCTTCTCTCCCAGACTCATGGATAGACATGTTGGAGTAGAGGCTCGACCAGTTATGTACCAAAGACACGTTCTCTCCCAGACTCATGGATAGACATGTTGAGTAGAGGCTCAACCAGTTATGTACCAAAGACACGTTCTCTCCCAGACTCATGGATAGACATGTTGGAGTAGAGGCTCAACCAGTTATGTACCAAAGACACGTTCTCTCCCAGACTCATGGATAGACATGTTGGAGTAGAGGCTCGACCAGTTATGTACCAAAGACACGTTCTCTCCCAGACTCATGGATAGACATGTTGGAGTAGAGGCTCAACCAGTTATGTACCAAAGACACGTTCTCTCCCAGACTCATGGATAGACATGTTGGAGTATAGGCTCAACCAGTTATGTACCAAAGACACGTTCTCTCCCAGACTCATGGATAGACATGTTGGAGTAGAGGCTCAACCAGTTATGTACCAAAGACATCTTCTCTCCCAGACTCATGGATAGACATGTTGGAGTAGAGGCTCGACCAGTTATGTACCAAAGACACGTTCTCTCCCAGACTCATGGATAGACATGTTGGAGTAGAGGCTTGACCAGTTATGTACCAAAGACACGTTCTCTCCCAGACTCATGGATAGACATGTTGGAGTAGAGGCTCAACCAGTTATGTACCAAAGACACGTTCTCTCCCAGACTCATGGATAGACATGTTGGAGTAGAGGCTCGACCAGTTATGTACCAAAGACATCTTCTCTCCCAGACTCATGGATAGACATGTTGGAGTAGAGGCTCGACCAGTTATGTACCAAAGACATCTTCTCTCCCAGACAGACATGTTGGAGTAGAGGCTCGACCAGTTATGTACCAAAGACACGCTCTCCCAGACTATGGATAGACATGTTGAATTAGAGGCTCACCAGTTATGTACCAAAGACACGTGTCCATTCCCAGACTCATGGATAGACATGGGCTTGGAGCAGAGGCTCGACCAGTTATGTACCAAAGACACGTTCTCTCCCAGACTCATGGATAGACATGTTGGAGTAGAGGCTTGACCAGTTATGTACCAAAGACACGTTCTCTCCCAGACTCATGGATAGACATGTTGGAGTAGAGGCTCAACCAGTTATGTACCAAAGACACGTTCTCTCCCAGACTCATGGATAGACATGTTGGAGTAGAGGCTCGACCAGTTATGTACCAAAGACATCTTCTCTCCCAGACTCATGGATAGACATGTTGGAGTAGAGGCTCGACCAGTTATGTACCAAAGACACGTTCTCTCCCAGACAGACATGTTGGAGTAGAGGCTCAACCAGTTATGTACCAAAGACATGGAGCCATCCCAGACAGACATGTTGGTTAGAGGGACAGTTATGTACCAAAGACATCTTAAATCAGTTTTTAAAAATGTTCTTCTGCCATGTGCACCTGTATTGTATAACACCTCAATCATTATTTTAATTCATTTTTTTTTTTTGGGGGCATATAGGCCTATTATGAATGAGCTGTCAGATGGTCTATGGGTGTTCTGAATTAATCATCACCTTAGAAAGCACTGTCCATTTCATTGTGTTGGGCTTTGGAACAGCATCCACAACGACCATGTTATACACTGGTTCAACCTGCTGTTGAACTTCTTTCTTCAAATTGATCATCACAGTGAGGTGAGTTGTAAAAGCATGATACTGTTGTGATGATAAGTGTTTGATTGTCATTGATGTCAGAGTGGTTAGAGGGACATGGAGCCATTAGAACCTGATGGTTAGAGGGACATGGAGCCATTAGTTCCTGATGGTTAGAGGGACATGGAGCCATTAGGACCTGATGGTTAGAGGGACATGGAGCCATTAGGACCTGATGGTTAGAGGGACATGGAGCCATTAGGACCTGATGGTTAGAGGGACATGGAGCCATTAGGACCTGATGGTTAGAGGGACATGGAGCCATTAGGACCTGATGGTTAGAGGGACATGGAGCCATTAGGACCTGATGGTTAGAGGGACATGGAGCCATTAGGTCCTGAGGGTTAGAGGGACATGGAGCCATTAGAACCTGATGGTTAGAGGGACATGGAGCCATTAGGACCTGATGGTTATAGGACCTGATGGTTAGAGGGACATGGAGCCATTAGGACCTGATGGTTATAGGGACATGGAGCCATTAGGACCTGATGGTTAGAGGGACATGGAGCCATTAGGACCTGATGGTTAGAGGGACACGGAGCCATTAGGACCTGATGGTTAGAGGGACACGGAGCAATTAGGACCTGATGGTTAGAGGGACATGGAGCCATTAGGACCTGATGGTTATAGGGACATGGAGCCATTAGGTCCTGATGGTTATAGGGACATGGAGCCATTAGGTCCTGATGGTTAGAGGGACAGGGAGCCATTAGGACCTGATGGTTAGAGGGACACGGAGCCATTAGGACCTGATGGTTAGAGGGACATGGAGCCATTAGGACCTGATGGTTAGAGGACCTGATGGTTAGAGGGACACAGAGCCATTAGGACCTGAAGGTTAGAGGGACACGGAGCCATTAGAACCTGATGGTTATAGGACCTGATGGTTAGAGGGACATGGAGCCATTAGGACCTGATGGTTAGAGGGACACGGAGCCATTAGGACCTGATGGTTAGGGGGACATGGAGCCATTAGGACCTGATGGTTAGAGGACCTGATGGTTAGAGGGACATGGAGCCATTAGGTCCTGATGGTTAGAGGGACATGGAGCCATTAGGTCCTGATGGTTGTTAGGGACATGGAGCCATTAGAACCTGATGGTTAGAGAGACATGGAGCCATTAGGACCTGATGGTTGTTAGTGAGTTAGATACTACCAACGCATGTCCAGAGTGCAGAAGAGGAGACTCAAGACTGTGGGTGTGGCGGTAATATGGTCACCGCAACAGCCGTACACACACACACACACACACACACACACACACAGCAGGCGTACCCGAGCAGAGGTTTCTCCAAACAGCAGTCTGTTGTCAAGGCCGCTGGTGCCATATGTTCTGGTGGTGAAATCATTGGTAGTGAAGTCATCCATGGCTCAGCAGCTCCACCCCATGGACACACAGAGGAACTGCATGCTAGTGGCTCCACAGCGGCAGGCCTTACCGGACAGGAAGCAGGGCCAGCCAACCAGATGCCTGACCTGAAGGGTGGGAGGAATAGGAGAGGGAAGTTAATAGCCTGTCCCTCAACCCATAAAGGGACTGGCTAAAACACCCCCTCCCCTACTTCCCTTTCTGATTCCCCCTATTCCTTTACCTCCTCTCATCTCTGCCCCCAGCCCAATCTCAAATCCCCCCCCTAGACGTTGTGTCATGTTTCTTCTCTATCCCAGCTCCACCCTAGCTCCAGTCCAGCTCTACCCTAGCTCCAGTCCAGCTCTACCCTAGCTCCAGTCCAGCTCTACTCTAGCTCCAGTCCAGCTCTACTCTAGCTCCAGTCCAGCTCTACCCTAGCTCCAGTCCAGCTCTACCCTAGCTCCAGTCCAGCTCTACCCTAGCTCCAGTCCAGCTCTACTCTAGCTCCAGTCCAGCTCTACCCTAGCTCCAGTCCAGCTCTACTCTAGCTCCAGTCCAGCTCTACCCTAGCTCCAGTCCAGCTCTACCCTAGCTCCAGTCCAGCTCTACCCTAGCTCCAGTCCAGCTCTACCCTAGCTCCAGTCCAGCTCTACCCTAGCTCCAGTCCAGCTCTACCCTAGCTCCAGTCCAGCCTATCCTAGCTCTACCCCAGCTCTACCCTAGCCCAGCCCAGCTCTACCCTAGCTCCAGTCCAGCTCTACCCTAGCTCCAGTCCAGCTCTATCCCAGCCCAGCTCTACCCTAGCTCTATCCTAGCTCTACCCCAGCTCTACCCTAGCTCTAGCCCAGCTCTATTCTAGCTCAGCTCTACCCCACCCTAGCTCTACCCTAGCTCTAGCCCAGCTCTACCCTAGCTCTAGCCCAGCCCTACCCTAGCTCAGCCCTACTCTAGCTCTACCCTAGCTCTAGCCCAGCCCTACCCTAGCCCAGCAGTATGTTACTGCACGGTGCAGAAGACCATTCTAGGCCAGCTCTACCCTAAGCCCTAGCCCAGCTCTACCCTACCCTAGCTCTAGCCCTATCCCAGCCCTACCCTAGCTCTAGCCTAAGCCCTAGCCCAGCTCTAGCCCTATCCCAGCCCTACCCTAGCTCTTCCCTATCCCAGCAGTATGTTACTGCATGGTGCAGAAGACCATTCTAGGCCAGCTCTACCCTAAGCCCTACCCTAGCTCTAGCCCTACCCTAGCTCTAGACTAAGCCCTAGCCCAGCTCTACCCTAGCTCTAGCCCTATCCCAGCCCTACCCTAGCTCTACCCTAAGCCCTAGCCCAGCTCTACCCTAGCTCTAGCCCTATCCCAGCCCTACCCTAGCCCAGCTCTAGCCCAGCAGTATGTCACTGCACGGTGCAGAATACCATTCTAGGCCAGAGAGCAGAGACTGTTTCCTGTTGCAACAACATTCTGGGTGAAAAGGCAGAATTCCTGAGGCAGCTTTGTGCTCCAAACCCACAAGAAACAAGAGGTCCATTATGACATGGGAACTAGCTGCTACTCTCTAGCCTCCAGCTCCATCCCAGCCTGGGCTACATAACACATCATAACCCTAAGAGCTGCCGCATGGCATCATGTGAACAGCTACACTGAAAACAGCAGCGATCCCCCAACCGGAGTCTAAATGGCCTTGCTAGTTACAAACATTTTGATATATATATAATTTTTTTAACCTTTTATTTAACTAGGCAAGTCAGTTAAATATTTTATTTGACAATGACGGCCTACCGGGGAACAGTGGGTTAACTGCCTTGTTCAGGGGCAGAATGACAAATACCTGCCGCCCCAACCTGCCGGGCTACCTGCCGCCCCAACCTGCCGCCCCAACCTGCCGGGCTACCTGTCGCCCCAACCTGCCGCCCCAAACTGCCGGGCTACCTGCCGCCCCAACCTGCCGCCCCAACCTGCCGGGCTACCTGCCGCCCCAACCTGCCGGGCTACCTGCCGCCCCAACCTGCCGGGCTACCTGCCGCCCCAACCTGCCGGGCTACCTGTCGCCCCAACCTGCCGCCCCAACCTGCCGGGCTACCTGCCGCCCCAACCTGCCGCCCCAACCTGCCGGGCTACCTGCCGCCCCAACCTGCCGGGCTACCTGCCGCCCCCAACCTGCCGGGCTACCTGCCGCCCCCAACATGCCGGGCTACCTGCCGCCCCAACCTGCCGGGCTACCTGCCGCCCCAACCTGCCGGGCTACCTGCCGCCCCAACCTGCCGGGCTACCTGCCGGGCTACCTGCCGCCCCAACCTGCCGGGCTACCTGCCGCCCCAACCTGCCGGGCTACCTGCCGGGCTACCTGCCGCCCCAACCTGCCGGGCTACCTGCCGCCCCAACCTGCCGGGCTACCTGCCGCCCCAACCTGCCGGGCTACCTGCCGCCCAACCTGCCGGGCTACCTGCCGCCCCAACCTGCCGGGCTACCTGCCGCCCCAACCTGCCGGGCTACCTGCCGCCCCAACCTGCCGGGCTACCTGCCGCCCCAACCTGCCGGGCTACCTGCCCCCCAACCTGCCGGGCTACCTGCCGCCCCAACCTGCCGGGCTACCTGCCGCCCCAACCTGCCGGGCTACCTGCCCCCCAACCTGCCGGGCTACCTGCCGCCCCAACCTGCCGGGCTACCTGCCGCCCCAACCTGCCGGGCTACCTGCCGGGCTACCTGCCGCCCCAACCTGCCGGGCTACCTGCCACCCCAACCTGCCGGGCTACCTGCCGCCCCAACCTGCCGGGCTACCTGCCGGGCTAATTGCCGCCCCAACCTGCCGGGCTACCTGCCGCCCCAACCTGCCGGGCTACCTGCCGGGCTACCTGCCGCCCCAACCTGCCTGGCTACCTGCCGGGCTACCTGCCGCCCCAACCTGCCGGGCTACCTGCCGCCCCAAATCAAATCAAATTTGATTTGTCACATACACATGGTTAGCAGATGTTAATACGAGTGTAGCGAAATGCTTGTGCTTCTAGTTCCGACAATGCAGTAGTAACTAGAGGTCGACCGATTAATCGGAACGGCCGATTTCAAGTTTTCATAACAATCGGAAATCTGTATTTTTGGGCGCCGATTTGCTGATTTAATTTAAAAAATATATCTTTATTTAACTAGGCAAGTCAGTTAAGAACACATTCTTATTTTCACTGACGGCCTAGGAACGGTGGGTTAACTGCCTCGTTCAGGGGCAGAACGACAGATTTTCCCCTTGTCAGCTCGGGGGATCCAATCTTGCAACCTTACATTTAACTAGTCCAACACAATAACGACCTGCCTCTCTCTCGTTGCACTCCACAAGGAGGCTGCCTGTTACGCGGATGCAGTAAGCCAAGGTAAGTTGCTAGCTAGCATTAAACTTCTTATAAAAAAACAATCATAATCACTAGTTAACTACACATGGTTGATGATATTATCTAGCGTGTCCTGCATTACATATAATCTGACTGAGCATACAAGTATCTAAGCATCTGACTGAGCGGTGGTAGGCAGAAACAGGCGCGTAAACATTGAAACAGCACTTTTGTGCGTTTTGCCAGCAGCTCTTCGTTGTGAGTCAAGCATTGCGCTGTTTATGACTTCAAGCCAATCAACTCCCGAGATGAGGCTGGTATAACCAAAGTGAAATGTCTAGCTAGTTAGCGTGCGCTAATAGCGTTTCAAATGGCACTCGCTCTGAGCCTTCTAGTAGTTGTTCCCCTTGCTCTGCATGGGTAACGCTGCTTCGATGGTGGCTGTTGTCGTTGTGTTGCTGGTTCGAGCCCAGGGAGGAGCGAGGAGGGGGACGGAAGCTATACTGTTACACTGGCAATACTAAAGTGCCTACAAGACATCCAATAGTCAAAGGTTAATGAAATTCAAATGGTATAGAGGGAAATAGTCCTATAATTCCTATAATAACTACAACCTAAAACTTCTTACCTGGGGATATTGAAGACTCATGTTAAAAGGAACCAACAGCTTTCGTATGTTCTCATGTTCTGAGTGTAACGGATGTGAAACTGCTAGCTAGTCAGCGGTGGTGCTGCGCTAAATAGCGTTTCAATCGGTGACGTCACTTGCTCTGAGACCTTGAAGTAGTGGTTCCGGCCCGCGGCTTTTGTGGGGCGATGGGTAACGATACTTCGTGGGTGACTATTGATGTGTGCAGAGGGTCCCTGGTTCGCACCCGGGTATGGGCGAGGGGACGGTCTAAAGTTATACTGTTACATGAGCAAGGAACTTAAACGTTAGCTTTCTTACATAGCACATATTGCACTTTTACTTCTCCAACACTTTGTTTTTGCATTATTTAAACCAAATTGAACATGTTTCATTATTTACTTGAGGCTAAATTGATTTTATTGATGTATTATATTAAGTTAAAATACGTGTTCATTCAGTATTGGGAAACCAACCGGGCTAGGACATATGGGAAACCAACCGGGCTAGGACATACGGGAAACCAACCGGGCTAGGACATACTGGAAACCAACCGGGCTAGGACATACTGGAAACCAACCGGGCTAGGACATACGGGAAACCAACCGGGCTAGGACATACTGGACACCAACCGGGCTAGGACATACTGGACACCAACCGGCTAGGACATACTGGACACCAACCGGCTAGGACATACTGGACACCAACCGGCTAGGACATACGGGAAACCAACCGGCTAGGACATACTGGAAACCAACCAGGCTAGGACATACGGGACACCATACGGGAAACCAACCGGGCTAGGACATACGGGAAACCAACCGGGCTAGGACATAGGGGAAACCAACCGGGCTAGGACATACGGGAAACCAACCAGGCTAGGACATACGGGAAAACAACCGGCTAGGACATATGGGACACCAACCGGGCTAGGACATACGGGAAACCATACGGGCTAGGACATACTGGAAACCATACGGGCTAGGACATACGGGAAACCATACTGGAAACCAACCGGGCTAGGACATACGGGAAACCAACCAGGCTAGGACATACGGGAAACCAACCGGCTAGGGCATACGGGAAACCAACCGGCTAGGCCATACGGGACACCAACCGGGCTAGGACATACGGGAAACCATACGGCCTAGGACATACTGGAAACCATACGGGCTAGGACATACGGGAAACCATACTGGAAACCAACCGGGCTAGGACATACTGGAAACCAACCGACTAGGACATACTGGAAACCAACCGGCTAGGACATACTGGACACCAACCGGCTAGGACATACTGGACACCAACCGGCTAGGACATACGGGAAACCAACCGGCTAGGACATACTGGAAACCAACCAGGCTAGGACATAGGGGAAACCAACCGGGCTAGGACATACTGGAAACCAACCGGGCTAGGACATACTGGAAACCAACCGGGCTAGGACATACGGGAAACCAACCGGGCTAGGACATACTGGAAACCAACCGGGCTAGGACATACTGGACACCAACCGGCTAGGACATACTGGACACCAACCGGCTAGGACATACTGGACACCAACCGGCTAGGACATACGGGAAACCAACCGGCTAGGACATACTGGAAACCAACCAGGCTAGGACATACGGGACACCATACGGGAAACCAACCGGGCTAGGACATACGGGAAACCAACCGGGCTAGGACATAGGGGAAACCAACCGGGCTAGGACATACGGGAAACCAACCAGGCTAGGACATACGGGAAACCAACCGGGCTAGGACATACGGGAAACCATACGGGCTAGGACATACTGGAAACCATACGGGCTAGGACATACGGGAAACCATACTGGAAACCAACCGGGCTAGGACATACGGGAAACCAACCGGCTAGGGCATACGGGAAACCAACCGGCTAGGCCATACGGGACACCAACCGGGCTAGGACATACGGGAAACCAACCGGGCTAGGACATACTGGAAACCAACCGGGCTAGGACATACTGGAAACCAACCGGGCTAGGACATACGGGAAACCAACCGGGCTAGGACATACTGGACACCAACCGGGCTAGGACATACTGGACACCAACCGGCTAGGACATACTGGACACCAACCGGCTAGGACATACTGGACACCAACCGGCTAGGACATACGGGAAACCAACCGGCTAGGACATACTGGAAACCAACCAGGCTAGGACATACGGGACACCATACGGGAAACCAACCGGGCTAGGACATACGGGAAACCAACCGGGCTAGGACATAGGGGAAACCAACCGGGCTAGGACATACGGGAAACCAACCAGGCTAGGACATACGGGAAAACAACCGGCTAGGACATATGGGACACCAACCGGGCTAGGACATACGGGAAACCATACGGGCTAGGACATACTGGAAACCATACGGGCTAGGACATACGGGAAACCATACTGGAAACCAACCGGGCTAGGACATACGGGAAACCAACCAGGCTAGGACATACGGGAAACCAACCGGCTAGGGCATACGGGAAACCAACCGGCTAGGCCATACGGGACACCAACCGGGCTAGGACATACGGGAAACCATACGGCCTAGGACATACTGGAAACCATACGGGCTAGGACATACGGGAAACCATACTGGAAACCAACCGGGCTAGGACATACTGGAAACCAACCGACTAGGACATACTGGAAACCAACCGGCTAGGACATACTGGACACCAACCGGCTAGGACATACTGGACACCAACCGGCTAGGACATACTGGAAACGAACCAGGCTAGGACATAGGGGAAACCAACCGGGCTAGGACATACTGGAAACCAACCGGGCTAGGACATACTGGAAACCAACCGGGCTAGGACATACGGGAAACCAACCGGGCTAGGACATACTGGAAACCAACCGGGCTAGGACATACTGGACACCAACCGGCTAGGACATACTGGACACCAACCGGCTAGGACATACTGGACACCAACCGGCTAGGACATACGGGAAACCAACCGGCTAGGACATACTGGAAACCAACCAGGCTAGGACATACGGGACACCATACGGGAAACCAACCGGGCTAGGACATACGGGAAACCAACCGGGCTAGGACATAGGGGAAACCAACCGGGCTAGGACATACGGGAAACCAACCAGGCTAGGACATACGGGAAACCAACCGGGCTAGGACATACGGGAAACCATACGGGCTAGGACATACTGGAAACCATACGGGCTAGGACATACGGGAAACCATACTGGAAACCAACCGGGCTAGGACATACGGGAAACCAACCAGGCTAGGACATACGGGAAACCAACCGGCTAGGGCATACGGGAAACCAACCGGCTAGGCCATACGGGACACCAACCGGGCTAGGACATACGGGAAACCATACGGCCTAGGACATACTGGAAACCATATGGGCTAGGACATACGGGAAACCATACTGGAAACCAACCGGGCTAGGACATACGGGAAACCAACCGGGCTAGGACATACTGGAAACCAACCGACTAGGACATACTGGAAACCAACCGGCTAGGACATACTGGACACCAACCGGCTAGGACATACTGGACACCAACCGGCTAGGACATACGGGAAACCAACCGGCTAGGACATACTGGAAACCAACCAGGCTAGGACAAAGGGGACCCCATACGGGAAACCAACCGGGCTAGGACATAGGGGAAACCAACCGGGCTAGGACATACTGGAAACCAACCAGGCTAGGACATAGGGGAAACCAACCGGGCTAGGACATACTGGAAACCAACCAGGCTAGGACATAGGGGAAACCAACCGGGCTAGGACATACTGGAAACCAACCGGGCTAGGACATACTGGAAACCATACGGGCTAGGACATACGGGAAACCATACTGGAAACCAACCGGTCTAGGACATACGGGAAACCAACCAGGCTAGGACATACGGGAAACCAACCGGGCTAGGACATACGGGAAACCAACCGGGCTAGGACATACTGGAAACCAACCGGGCTAGGACATACTGGAAACCAACCGACTAGGACATACTGGAAACCAACCGACTAGGACATACTGGAAACCAACCGACTAGGACATACTGGAAACCAACCGGCTAGGACATACGGGAAACCAACCGGCTAGGACATACGGGAAACCAACCGGGCTAGGACATACGGGAAACCAACCGGGCTAGGACATACTGGAAACCAACCGACTAGGACATACTGGAAACCAACCGGCTAGGACATACTGGACACCAACCGGCTAGGACATACTGGACACCAACCGGCTAGGACATACTGGACACCAACCGGCTAGGACATACTGGAAACCAACCAGGCTAGGACATACGGGACACCATACGGGAAACCAACCGGGCTAGGACATACGGGAAACCAACCGGGCTAGGACATAGGGGAAACCAACCGGGCTAGGACATACTGGAAACCAACCAGGCTAGGACATAGGGGAAACCAACCAGGCTAGGACATACTGGAAACCAACCGGGCTAGGACATAGGGGAAACCAACCGGGCTAGGACATAGGGGAAACCAACCGGGCTAGGACATACTGGAAACCAACCGACTAGGACATACTGGAAACCAACCGACTAGGACATACGGGAAACCAACCGGGCTAGGACATACGGGAAACCAACCGGCTAGGACATACTGGAAACCAACCAGGCTAGGACATAGGGGAAACCAACCGGCTAGGACATATGGGACACCAACCCGGGCTAGGACATACGGGAAACCATACGGGCTAGGACATACTGGAAACCATACTGGAAACCAACCGGGCTAGGACATACGGGAAACCAACCAGGCTAGGACATACGGGAAACCAACCGGCTAGGGCATACGGAAACCAACCGGCTAGGCCATACGGGACACCAACTGGGCTAGGACATACAGAAACCATACGGGCTAGGACATACGGAAACCATACGGGCTAGGACATACTGGAAACCATACGGGCTAGGACATACGGGAAACAAACCGACTAGGACATACGGGAAACCATACTGGAAACCATACGGGCTAGGACATACGGGACACCATACGGGAAACCAACCGGGCTAGGACATAGGGGAAACCAACCAGGCTAGGACATACGGGAAACCAACCGGGCTAGGACATAGGGGAAACCAACCAGGCTAGGACATACGGGAAACCAACTGGGCTAGGACATACTGGAAACCAACCGGGCTAGGACATACTGGAAACCAACCGACTAGGACATACTGGAAACCAACCGACTAGGACATACGGGAAACCAACCGACTAGGACATACGGGAAACCAACCGGGCTAGGACATACTGGAAACCAACCGACTAGGACATACTGGAAACCAACCGACTAGGACATACTGGAAACCAACCGACTAGGACATACTGGAAACCAACCGACTAGGACATACTGGAAACCAACCGGGCTAGGACATACTGGAAACCAACCGACTAGGACATACTGGAAACCAACCGACTAGGACATACGGGAAACCAACCGGCTAGGACATACGGGAAACCAACCGGGCTAGGACATAGGGGAAACCAACCGGGCTAGGACATACTGGAAACCAACCGACTAGGACATACTGGAAACCAACCGACTAGGACATACGGGAAACCAACCGGGCTAGGACATACGGGAAACCAACCGGCTAGGACATACTGGAAACCAACCAGGCTAGGACATAGGGGAAACCAACCGGCTAGGACATATGGGACACCAACCCGGGCTAGGACATACGGGAAACCATACGGGCTAGGACATACTGGAAACCATACGGGCTAGGACATACTGGAAACCATACTGGAAACCAACCGGGCTAGGACATACGGGAAACCAACCAGGCTAGGACATACGGGAAACCAACCGGCTAGGGCATACGGGAAACCAACCGGCTAGGCCATACGGGACACCAACTGGGCTAGGACATACAGGAAACCATACGGGCTAGGACATACGGGAAACCATACGGGCTAGGACATACTGGAAACCATACGGGCTAGGACATACGGGAAACAAACCGACTAGGACATACGGGAAACCATACTGGAAACCATACGGGCTAGGACATACGGGACACCATACGGGAAACCAACCGGGCTAGGACATAGGGGAAACCAACCAGGCTAGGACATACGGGAAACCAACCGGGCTAGGACATAGGGGAAACCAACCAGGCTAGGACATACGGGAAACCAACCGGGCTAGGACATACTGGAAACCAACTGGGCTAGGACATACTGGAAACCAACCGACTAGGACATACTGGAAACCAACCGACTAGGACATACGGGAAACCAACCGACTAGGACATACTGGAAACCAACCGACTAGGACATACTGGAAACCAACCGGGCTAGGACATAGGGGAAACCAACCGGGCTAGGACATACTGGAAACCAACCGACTAGGACATACTGGAAACCAACCGACTAGGACATACGGGAAACCAACCGGGCTAGGACATACGGGAAACCAACCGGCTAGGACATACTGGAAACCAACCGACTAGGACATACTGGAAACCAACCGACTAGGACATACGGGAAACCAACCGGGCTAGGACATACGGGAAACCAACCGGCTAGGACATACTGGAAACCAACCAGGCTAGGACATAGGGGAAACCAACCGGCTAGGACATATGGGACACCAACCCGGGCTAGGACATACGGGAAACCAACCGGGCTAGGACATACTGGAAACCAACCGACTAGGACATACTGGAAACCAACCGGCTAGGACATACTGGACACCAACCGGCTAGGACATACTGGACACCAACCGGCTAGGACATACTGGACACCAACCGGCTAGGACATACTGGACACCAACCGGCTAGGACATACTGGAAACCAACCAGGCTAGGACATACGGGACACCATACGGGAAACCAACCGGGCTAGGACATACGGGAAACCAACCGGGCTAGGACATAGGGGAAACCAACCGGGCTAGGACATACTGGAAACCAACCAGGCTAGGACATAGGGGAAACCAACCGGGCTAGGACATACTGGAAACCAACCGACTAGGACATACTGGAAACCAACCGACTAGGACATACGGGAAACCAACCGGGCTAGGACATACGGGACACCATACGGGAAACCAACCGGGCTAGGACATACTGGAAACCAACCGACTAGGACATACTGGAAACCAACCGACTAGGACATACGGGAAACCAACCGGGCTAGGACATACGGGAAACCAACCGGCTAGGACATACTGGAAACCAACCAGGCTAGGACATAGGGGAAACCAACCGGCTAGGACATATAGGACACCAACCCGGGCTAGAACATACGGGAAACCATACGGGCTAGGACATACTGGAAACCATACTGGAAACCAACCGGGCTAGGACATACGGGAAACCAACCAGGCTAGGACATACGGGAAACCAACCGGCTAGGGCATACGGGAAACCAACCGGCTAGGCCATACGGGACACCAACTGGGCTAGGACATACAGGAAACAATACGGGCTAGGACATACGGGAAACCATACGGGCTAGGACATACTGGAAACCATACGGGCTAGGACATACGGGAAACAAACCGACTAGGACATACGGGAAACCATACTGGAAACCATACGGGCTAGGACATACGGGACACCATACGGGAAACCAACCGGGCTAGGACATAGGGGAAACCAACCAGGCTAGGACATACGGGAAACCAACCGGGCTAGGACATAGGGGAAACCAACCAGGCTAGGACATACGGGAAACCAACTGGGCTAGGACATACTGGAAACCAACCGGGCTAGGACATACTGGAAACCAACCGACTAGGACATACTGGAAACCAACCGACTAGGACATACGGGAAACCAACCGACTAGGACATACGGGAAACCAACCGGGCTAGGACATACTGGAAACCAACCGACTAGGACATACTGGAAACCAACCGACTAGGACATACTGGAAACCAACCGACTAGGACATACTGGAAACCAACCGGGCTAGGACATACTGGAAACCAACCGACTAGGACATACTGGAAACCAACCGACTAGGACATACGGGAAACCAACCGGCTAGGACATACGGGAAACCAACCGGGCTAGGACATAGGGGAAACCAACCGGGCTAGGACATACTGGAAACCAACCGACTAGGACATACTGGAAACCAACCGACTAGGACATACGGGAAACCAACCGGGCTAGGACATACGGGAAACCAACCGGCTAGGACATACTGGAAACCAACCAGGCTAGGACATAGGGGAAACCAACCGGCTAGGACATATGGGACACCAACCCGGGCTAGGACATACGGGAAACCATACGGGCTAGGACATACTGGAAACCATACGGGCTAGGACATACTGGAAACCATACTGGAAACCAACCGGGCTAGGACATACGGGAAACCAACCAGGCTAGGACATACGGGAAACCAACCGGCTAGGGCATACGGGAAACCAACCGGCTAGGCCATACGGGACACCAACTGGGCTAGGACATACAGGAAACCATACGGGCTAGGACATACGGGAAACCATACGGGCTAGGACATACTGGAAACCATACGGGCTAGGACATACGGGAAACAAACCGACTAGGACATACGGGAAACCATACTGGAAACCATACGGGCTAGGACATACGGGACACCATACGGGAAACCAACCGGGCTAGGACATAGGGGAAACCAACCAGGCTAGGACATACGGGAAACCAACCGGGCTAGGACATAGGGGAAACCAACCAGGCTAGGACATACGGGAAACCAACCGGGCTAGGACATACTGGAAACCAACTGGGCTAGGACATACTGGAAACCAACCGACTAGGACATACTGGAAACCAACCGACTAGGACATACGGGAAACCAACCGACTAGGACATACGGGAAACCAACCGGGCTAGGACATACTGGAAACCAACTGGGCTAGGACATACTGGAAACCAACCGACTAGGACATACTGGAAACCAACCGACTAGGACATACGGGAAACCAACCGACTAGGACATACGGGAAACCAACCGGGCTAGGACATACTGGAAACCAACCGACTAGGACATACTGGAAACCAACCGACTAGGACATACTGGAAACCAACCGGGCTAGGACATACTGGAAACCAACCGACTAGGACATACTGGAAACCAACCGACTAGGACATACGGGAAACCAACCGGCTAGGACATACGGGAAACAAACCGGGCTAGGACATACGGGAAACCAACCGGGCTAGGACATACTGGAAACCAACCGACTAGGACATACTGGAAACCAACCGGCTAGGACATACTGGACACCAACCGGCTAGGACATACGGGAAACCAACCGGCTAGGACATACTGGAAACCATACGGGCTAGGACATACGGGAAACCAACCGACTAGGACATACTGGAAACCAACCGGCTAGGACATACGGGAAACCAACCGGCTAGGACATACGGGAAACCAACCGGGCTAGGACATACGGGAAACCAACCGGGCTAGGACATACTGGAAACCAACCGACTAGGACATACTGGACACCAACCGGCTAGGACATACTGGACACCAACCGGCTAGGACATACTGGAAACCAACCAGGCTAGGACATACGGGACACCATACGGGAAACCAACCGGGCTAGGACATACGGGAAACCAACCGGGCTAGGACATAGGGGAAACCAACCGGGCTAGGACATACTGGAAACCAACCAGGCTAGGACATAGGGGAAACCAACCAGGCTAGGACATACTGGAAACCAACCGGGCTAGGACATAGGGGAAACCAACCGGGCTAGGACATAGGGGAAACCAACCGGGCTAGGACATACTGGAAACCAACCGACTAGGACATACGGGAAACCAACCGACTAGGACATACTGGAAACCAACCGACTAGGACATACTGGAAACCAACCGGGCTAGGACATACTGGAAACCAACCGACTAGGACATACTGGAAACCAACCGACTAGGACATACGGGAAACCAACCGGCTAGGACATACGGGAAACCAACCGGGCTAGGACATAGGGGAAACCAACCGGGCTAGGACATACTGGAAACCAACCGACTAGGACATACTGGAAACCAACCGACTAGGACATACGGGAAACCAACCGGGCTAGGACATACGGGAAACCAACCGGCTAGGACATACTGGAAACCAACCAGGCTAGGACATAGGGGAAACCAACCGGCTAGGACATATGGGACACCAACCCGGGCTAGGACATACGGGAAACCATACGGGCTAGGACATACTGGAAACCATACGGGCTAGGACATACTGGAAACCATACTGAAACCAACCGGGCTAGGACATACGGAAACCAACCAGGCTAGGACATACGGGAAACCAACCGGCTAGGGCATACGGAAACCAACCGGCTAGGCCATACGGGACACCAACTGGGCTAGGACATACAGGAAACCATACGGGCTAGGGACATACGGAAACCATACGGGCTAGGACATACTGGAAACCATACGGGCTAGGACATACGGAAACAAACCGACTAGGACATACGGGAAACCATACTGGAAACCATACGGGCTAGGACATACGGGACACCATACGGGAAACCAACCGGGCTAGGACATAGGGGAAACCAACCAGGCTAGGACATACGGGAAACCAACCGGGCTAGGACATAGGGGAAACCAACCAGGCTAGGACATACGGGAAACCAACCGGGCTAGGACATACTGGAAACCAACTGGGCTAGGACATACTGGAAACCAACCGACTAGGACATACTGGAAACCAACCGACTAGGACATACGGGAAACCAACCGACTAGGACATACGGGAAACCAACCGGGCTAGGACATACTGGAAACCAACTGGGCTAGGACATACTGGAAACCAACCGACTAGGACATACTGGAAACCAACCGACTAGGACATACGGGAAACCAACCGACTAGGACATACGGGAAACCAACCGGGCTAGGACATACTGGAAACCAACCGACTAGGACATACTGGAAACCAACCGACTAGGACATACTGGAAACCAACCGGGCTAGGACATACTGGAAACCAACCGACTAGGACATACTGGAAACCAACCGGCTAGGACATACGGGAAACAAACCAGGCTAGGACATACGGAAACCAACCGGGCTAGGACATACTGGAAACCAACCGACTAGGACATACGGAAACCAACCGGGGACATACGGGAAACAAACCGGGCTAGGACATACGGGAAACCAACCGGGCTAGGACATACTGGAAACCAACCGACTAGGACATACTGGAAACCAACCGGCTAGGACATACGGGAAACCAACCGGCTAGGACATACGGGAAACCAACCGGCTAGGACATACGGGAAACCAACCGGCTAGGACATACTGAAACCAACCGACTAGGACATA
The DNA here is from genome assembly GCF_034236695.1 of Oncorhynchus nerka. NCBI lineage: Eukaryota > Metazoa > Chordata > Actinopteri > Salmoniformes > Salmonidae > Oncorhynchus > Oncorhynchus nerka. The sequence goes on along the minus strand of NW_027040217.1, from coordinate 86,962 downwards.
CTGGAAACCAACCGGCTAGGGCATACGGGAAACCAACCTAGGCCATACCGGACACCAACCGGGCTAGGACATACGGGAAACCATACGGGCTAGGACATACTGGAAACCATACGGGCTAGGACATACGGGAAACCAACCGACTAGGACATACTGGAAACCAACCGGCTAGGACATACGGGAAACCAACCGGCTAGGACATACTGGACACCAACCGGCTAGGACATACGGGAAACCAACCGGCTAGGACATACGGGAAACCAACCGGCTAGGACATACTGGAAACCAACCGACTAGGACATACTGGAAACCAACCGGCTAGGGCATACGGGAAACCAACCGGCTAGGCCATACCGGACACCAACCGGGCTAGGACATACGGGAAACCATACGGGCTAGGACATACTGGAAACCATACGGGCTAGGACATACGGGAAACCAACCGACTAGGACATACTGGAAACCAACCGGCTAGGACATACGGGAAACCAACCGGCTAGGACATACGGGAAACCAACCGGGCTAGGACATACGGGAAACCAACCGGGCTAGGACATACTGGAAACCAACCGACTAGGACATACTGGAACCAACCGGCTAGGACATACTGGACACCAACCGGCTAGGACATACTGGAAACCAACCAGGCTAGGACATACGGGACACCACGGAAACCAACCGGGCTAGGACATACGGGAAACCAACCGGGCTAGGACATAGGGGAAACCAACCGGGCTAGGACATACTGGAAACCAACCAGGCTAGGACATAGGGGAAACCAACCAGGCTAGGACATACTGGAAACCAACCGGGCTAGGACATAGGGGAAACCAACCGGGCTAGGACATAGGGGAAACCAACCGGGCTAGGACATACTGGAAACCAACCGACTAGGACATACGGGAAACCAACCGACTAGGACATACTGGAAACCAACCGACTAGGACATACTGGAAACCAACCGGGCTAGGACATACTGGAAACCAACCGACTAGGACATACTGGAAACCAACCGACTAGGACATACGGGAAACCAACCGGCTAGGACATACGGGAAACCAACCGGGCTAGGACATAGGGGAAACCAACCGGGCTAGGACATACTGGAAACCAACCGACTAGGACATACTGGAAACCAACCGACTAGGACATACGGGAAACCAACCGGGCTAGGACATACGGGAAACCAACCGGCTAGGACATACTGGAAACCAACCAGGCTAGGACATAGGGGAAACCAACCGGCTAGGACATATGGGACACCAACCCGGGCTAGGACATACGGGAAACCATACGGGCTAGGACATACTGGAAACCATACGGGCTAGGACATACTGGAAACCATACTGGAAACCAACCGGGCTAGGACATACGGGAAACCAACCAGGCTAGGACATACGGAAACCAACCGGCTAGGGCATACTGGAAACCAACCGGCTAGGCCATACGGGACACCAACTGGGCTAGGACATACAGGAAACCATACGGGCTAGGACATACGGGAAACCATACGGGCTAGGACATACTGGAAACCATACGGGCTAGGACATACGGGAAACAAACCGACTAGGACATACGGGAAACCATACTGGAAACCATACGGGCTAGGACATACGGGACACCATACGGGAAACCAACCGGGCTAGGACATAGGGGAAACCAACCAGGCTAGGACATACGGAAACCAACCGGGCTAGGACATAGGGAAACCAACCAGGCTAGGACATACGGAAACCAACCGGGCTAGGACATACTGGAAACCAACTGGGCTAGGACATACTGGAAACCAACTGAGCTAGGACATACTGGAAACCAACCGACTAGGACATACGGGAAACCAACCGACTAGGACATACGGGAAACCAACCGGGCTAGGACATACTGGAAACCAACTGGGCTAGGACATACTGGAAACCAACCGACTAGGACATACTGGAAACCAACCGACTAGGACATACGGGAAACCAACCGACTAGGACATACGGGAAACCAACCGGGCTAGGACATACTGGAAACCAACCGACTAGGACATACTGGAAACCAACCGACTAGGACATACTGGAAACCAACCGGGCTAGGACATACTGGAAACCAACCGACTAGGACATACTGGAAACCAACCGGCTAGGACATACGGGAAACAAACCGGGCTAGGACATACGGGAAACCAACCGGGCTAGGACATACTGGAAACCAACCGACTAGGACATACGGGAAACCAACCGGCTAGGACATACGGGAAACAAACCGGGCTAGGACATACGGGAAACCAACCGGGCTAGGACATACTGGAAACCAACCGACTAGGACATACTGGAAACCAACCGGCTAGGACATACTGGACACCAACCGGCTAGGACATACGGGAAACCAACCGGCTAGGACATACGGGAAACCAACCGGCTAGGACATACTGGAAACCAACCGACTAGGACATACTGGAAACCAACCGGCTAGGGCATACGGGAAACCAACCGGCTAGGCCATACCGGACACCAACCGGGCTAGGACATACGGGAAACCATACGGGCTAGGACATACTGGAAACCATACGGGCTAGGACATACGGGAAACCAACCGACTAGGACATACTGGAAACCAACCGGCTAGGACATACGGGAAACCAACCGGCTAGGACATACGGGAAACCAACCGGGCTAGGACATACGGGAAACCAACCGGGCTAGGACATACTGGAAACCAACCGACTAGGACATACTGGACACCAACCGGCTAGGACATACTGGACACCAACCGGCTAGGACATACTGGAAACCAACCAGGCTAGGACATACGGGACACCATACGGGAAACCAACCGGGCTAGGACATACGGGAAACCAACCGGGCTAGGACATAGGGGAAACCAACCGGGCTAGGACATACTGGAAACCAACCAGGCTAGGACATAGGGGAAACCAACCAGGCTAGGACATACTGGAAACCAACCGGGCTAGGACATAGGGGAAACCAACCGGGCTAGGACATAGGGGAAACCAACCGGGCTAGGACATACTGGAAACCAACCGACTAGGACATACTGGAAACCAACCGGGCTAGGACATACGGGAAACCAACCGGGCTAGGACATACGGGAAACCAACCGGCTAGGACATACTGGAAACCAACCAGGCTAGGACATAGGGGAAACCAACCGGCTAGGACATATGGGACACCAACCCGGGCTAGGACATACGGGAAACCATACGGGCTAGGACATACTGGAAACCATACGGGCTAGGACATACTGGAAACCATACTGGAAACCAACCGGGCTAGGACATACGGGAAACCAACCAGGCTAGGACATACGGGAAACCAACCGGCTAGGGCATACGGGAAACCAACCGGCTAGGCCATACGGGACACCAACTGGGCTAGGACATACAGGAAACCATACGGGCTAGGACATACGGGAAACCATACGGGCTAGGACATACTGGAAACCATACGGGCTAGGACATACGGGAAACAAACCGACTAGGACATATGGGAAACCATACTGGAAACCATACGGGCTAGGACATACGGGACACCATACGGGAAACCAACCGGGCTAGGACATAGGGGAAACCAACCAGGCTAGGACATACGGGAAACCAACCGGGCTAGGACATAGGGGAAACCAACCAGGCTAGGACATACGGGAAACCAACCGGGCTAGGACATACTGGAAACCAACTGGGCTAGGACATACTGGAAACCAACCGACTAGGACATACTGGAAACCAACCGACTAGGACATACGGGAAACCAACCGACTAGGACATACTGGAAACCAACCGACTAGGACATACTGGAAACCAACCGGGCTAGGACATAGGGGAAACCAACCGGGCTAGGACATACTGGAAACCAACCGACTAGGACATACTGGAAACCAACCGACTAGGACATACGGGAAACCAACCGGGCTAGGACATACGGGAAACCAACCGGCTAGGACATACTGGAAACCAACCGACTAGGACATACTGGAAACCAACCGACTAGGACATACGGGAAACCAACCGGGCTAGGACATACGGGAAACCAACCGGCTAGGACATACTGGAAACCAACCAGGCTAGGACATAGGGGAAACCAACCGGCTAGGACATATGGGACACCAACCCGGGCTAGGACATACGGGAAACCATACGGGCTAGGACATACTGGAAACCATACGGGCTAGGACATACTGGAAACCATACTGGAAACCAACCGGGCTAGGACATACGGGAAACCAACCAGGCTAGGACATACGGGAAACCAACCGGCTAGGGCATACGGGAAACCAACCGGCTAGGCCATACGGGACACCAACTGGGCTAGGACATACAGGAAACCATACGGGCTAGGACATACGGGAAACCATACGGGCTAGGACATACTGGAAACCATACGGGCTAGGACATACGGGAAACAAACCGACTAGGACATACGGGAAACCATACTGGAAACCATACGGGCTAGGACATACGGGACACCATACTGGAAACCAACTGGGCTAGGACATACTGGAAACCAACCGACTAGGACATACTGGAAACCAACCGACTAGGACATACGGGAAACCAACCGACTAGGACATACGGGAAACCAACCGGGCTAGGACATACTGGAAACCAACTGGGCTAGGACATACTGGAAACCAACCGACTAGGACATACTGGAAACCAACCGACTAGGACATACGGGAAACCAACCGACTAGGACATACGGGAAACCAACCGGGCTAGGACATACTGGAAACCAACCGACTAGGACATACTGGAAACCAACCGACTAGGACATACTGGAAACCAACCGGGCTAGGACATACTGGAAACCAACCGACTAGGACATACTGGAAACCAACCGACTAGGACATACGGGAAACCATACTGGAAACCATACGGGCTAGGACATACGGGACACCATACGGGAAACCAACCGGGCTAGGACATAGGGAAACCAACCAGGCTAGGGACATACGGGAAACCAACCGGGCTAGGACATAGGGGAAACCAACCAGGCTAGGACATACGGGAAACCAACTGGGCTAGGACATACTGGAAACCAACCGGGCTAGGACATACTGGAAACCAACCGACTAGGACATACTGGAAACCAACCGACTAGGACATACGGAAACCAACCGACTAGGACATACGGGAAACCAACCGGGCTAGGACATACTGGAAACCAACCGACTAGGACATACTGAAACCAACCGACTAGGACATACTGGAAACCAACCGACTAGGACATACTGAAACCAACCGGCTAGGGACATACTGGAAACCAACCGACTAGGACATACTGAAACCAACCGACTAGGACATACGGGAAACCAACCGGCTAGGACATACGGAAACCAACCGGGCTAGGACATAGGGGAAACCAACCGGGCTAGGACATACTGGAAACCAACCGACTAGGACATACTGGAAACCAACCGACTAGGACATACGGGAAACCAACCGGGCTAGGGACATACGGGAAACCAACCGGCTAGGACATACTGGAAACCAACCAGGCTAGGGACATAGGGGAAACCAACCGGCTAGGACATATGGGACACCAACCCGGGCTAGGACATACGGAAACCATACGGGCTAGGACATACTGAAACCATACGGGCTAGGACATACTGGAAACCATACTGGAAACCAACCGGGCTAGGACATACGGGAAACCAACCAGGCTAGGACATACGGGAAACCAACCGGCTAGGGCATACGGGAAACCAACCGGCTAGGCCATACGGGACACCAACTGGGCTAGGACATACAGGAAACCATACGGGCTAGGACATACGGGAAACCATACGGGCTAGGACATACTGGAAACCATACGGGCTAGGACATACGGGACACCATACGGGAAACCAACCGGGCTAGGACATAGGGGAAACCAACCAGGCTAGGACATACGGGAAACCAACCGGGCTAGGACATAGGGGAAACCAACCAGGCTAGGACATACGGGAAACCAACCAGGCTAGGACATACGGGAAACCAACCGGGCTAGGACATACGGGAAACCAACCGGGCTAGGACATACTGGAAACCAACTGGGCTAGGACATACTGGAAACCAACCGACTAGGACATACTGGAAACCAACCGACTAGGACATACGGGAAACCAACCGACTAGGACATACGGGAAACCAACCGGGCTAGGACATACTGGAAACCAACTGGGCTAGGACATACTGGAAACCAACCGACTAGGACATACTGGAAACCAACCGACTAGGACATACGGGAAACCAACCGACTAGGACATACGGGAAACCAACCGGGCTAGGACATACTGGAAACCAACCGACTAGGACATACTGGAAACCAACCGACTAGGACATACTGGAAACCAACCGGGCTAGGACATACTGGAAACCAACCGACTAGGACATACTGGAAACCAACCGACTAGGACATACGGGAAACCAACCGGCTAGGACATACGGGAAACAAACCGGGCTAGGACATACGGGAAACCAACCGGGCTAGGACATACTGGAAACCAACCGACTAGGACATACTGGAAACCAACCGGCTAGGACATACTGGACACCAACCGGCTAGGACATACGGGAAACCAACCGGCTAGGACATACGGAAACCAACCGGCTAGGACATACTGGAAACCAACCGACTAGGACATACTGGAAACCAACCGGCTAGGGCATACGGGAAACCAACCGGCTAGGCCATACCGGACACCAACCGGGCTAGGACATACGGGAAACCATACGGGCTAGGACATACTGGAAACCATACGGGCTAGACATGGGAAACCAACCGACTAGGACATACTGGAAACCAACCGGCTAGGACATGGGAAACCAACCGGCTAGGACATACGGGAAACCAACCGGGCTAGGACATACGGGAAACCAACCGGGCTAGGACATACTGGAAACCAACCGACTAGGACATACTGGACACCAACCGGCTAGGACATACTGGACACCAACCGGCTAGGACATACTGGAAACCAACCAGGCTAGGACATACGGGACACCATACGGGAAACCAACCGGGCTAGGACATACGGGAAACCAACCGGGCTAGGACATAGGGGAAACCAACCGGGCTAGGACATACTGGAAACCAACCAGGCTAGGACATAGGGAAACCAACCAGGCTAGGACATACTGGAAACCAACCGGGCTAGGACATAGGGGAAACCAACCGGGCTAGGACATAGGGGAAACCAACCGGGCTAGGACATACTGGAAACCAACCGACTAGGACATACTGGAAACCAACCGACTAGGACATACGGGAAACCAACCGGGCTAGGACATACGGGAAACCAACCGGCTAGGACATACTGGAAACCAACCAGGCTAGGACATAGGGGAAACCAACCGGCTAGGACATATGGGACACCAACCCGGGCTAGGACATACGGAAACCATACGGGCTAGGACATACTGAAACCATACGGGCTAGGACATACTGGAAACCATACTGAAACCAACCGGCTGGGACATACGGGAAACCAACCAGGCTAGGACATACGGAAACCAACCGGCTAGGGCATGGAAACCAACCGGCTAGGCCATACGGGACACCAACTGGGCTAGGACATACAGGAAACCATACGGGCTAGGACATACGGGAAACCATACGGCTAGACATACTGGAAACCATACGGGCTAGGACATACGGAAACAAACCGACTAGGACATACGGGAAACCATACTGGAAACCATACGGGCTAGGACATACGGGACACCATACGGAAACCAACCGGGCTAGGGACATAGGGGAAACCAACCAGGCTAGGACATACGGAAACCAACCGGGCTAGGGACATAGGGGAAACCAACCAGGCTAGGACATACGGGAAACCAACCGGGCTAGGACATACTGGAAACCAACTGGGCTAGGACATACTGGAAACCAACCGACTAGGACATACTGGAAACCAACCGACTAGGACATACGGAAACCAACCGACTAGGACATACTGAAACCAACCGACTAGGACATACTGGAAACCAACCGGGCTAGGACATAGGGAAACCAACCGGGCTAGGACATACTGGAAACCAACTGACTAGGACATACTGGAAACCAACCGACTAGGACATACGGAAACCAACCGGGCTAGGACATACGGGAAACCAACCGGCTAGGACATACTGGAAACCAACCGACTAGGACATACTGAAACCAACCGACTAGGACATACGGAAACCAACCGGGCTAGGGACATACGGGAAACCAACCGGCTAGGACATACTGAAACCAACCAGGCTAGGACATAGGGGAAACCAACCGGCTAGGACATATGGGACACCAACCCGGGCTGGGACATACGGAAACCATACGGGCTAGGACATACTGGAAACCATACGGGCTAGGACATACTGGAAACCATACTGAAACCAACCGGGCTAGGACATACGGAAACCAACCAGGCTAGGACATACGGAAACCAACCGGCTAGGGGCATACGGAAACCAACCGGCTAGGCCATACGGGACACCAAACTGGGCTAGGACATACAGGAAACCATACGGGCTAGGACATACGGGAAACCATACGGGCTAGGACATACTGGAAACCATACGGGCTAGGGACATACGGAAACAAACCGACTAGGACATTACGGAAACCATACTGAAACCATACGGGCTAGGACATACGGGACACCATACTGGAAACCAACTGGGCTAGGACATACTGAAACCAACCGACTAGGACATACTGGAAACCAACCGACTAGGACATACGGGAAACCAACCGGGCTAGGACATACGGGAAACCAACCGGCTAGGACATACTGAAACCAACCAGGCTAGGACATAGGGAAACCAACCGGCTAGGACATATGGGACACCAACCCGGGCTAGGACATGGAAACCATACGGGCTAGGACATACTGGAAACCATACGGGCTAGGACATACTGGAAACCATACTGAAACCAACCGGGCTAGGACATACGGGAAACCAACCAGGCTAGGACATACGGGAAACCAACCGGCTAGGGCATACGGGAAACAAACCGGCTAGGCCATACGGGACACCAACTGGGCTAGGACATACAGGAAACCATACGGGCTAGGACATACGGGAAACCATACGGGCTAGGACATACTGGAAACCATACGGGCTAGGACATACGGGAAACAAACCGACTAGGACATACGGGAAACCATACTGGAAACCATACGGGCTGGGACATACGGGACACCATACGGAAACCAACCGGGCTAGGACATAGGGGAAACCAACCAGGCTAGGACATACGGGAAACCAACCGGGCTAGGGACATAGGGAAACCAAACCAGGCTAGGACATACGGGAAACCAACTGGGCTAGGACATACTGAAACCAACTGGGCTAGGACATACTGGAAACCAACCGACTAGGACATACTGGAAACCAACCGACTAGGACATACGGGAAACCAACCGACTAGGACATACGGGAAACCAACCGGGCTAGGACATACTGGAAACCAACTGGGCTAGGACATACTGGAAACCAACCGACTAGGACATACTGGAAACCAACCGACTAGGACATACGGAAACCAACCGACTAGGACATACGGAAACCAACCGGGCTAGGACATACTGAAACCAACCGACTAGGACATACTGGAAACCAACCGACTAGGACATACTGGAAACCAACCGGGCTAGGACATACTGGAAACCAACCGACTAGGACATACTGAAACCAACCGACTAGGACATACGGGAAACCAACCGGCTAGGACATACGGGAAACAAACCGGGCTAGGACATACGGGAAACCAACCGGGCTAGGACATACTGGAAACCAACCGACTAGGACATACTGGAAACCAACCGGCTAGGACATACTGGACACCAACCGGCTAGGACATACGGGAAACCATACGGGCTAGGACATACTGGAAACCATACGGGCTAGGACATACTGGAAACCATACTGGAAACCAACCGGGCTAGGACATACGGGAAACCAACCAGGCTAGGACATACGGGAAACCAACCGGCTAGGGCATACGGGAAACCAACCGGCTAGGCCATACGGGACACCAACTGGGCTAGGACATACAGGAAACCATACGGGCTAGGACATACGGGAAACCATACGGGCTAGGACATACTGGAAACCATACGGGCTAGGACATACGGGAAACAAACCGACTAGGACATACGGGAAACCATACTGGAAACCATACGGGCTAGGACATACGGGACACCATACTGGAAACCAACTGGGCTAGGACATACTGGAAACCAACCGACTAGGACATACTGGAAACCAACCGACTAGGACATACGGGAAACCAACCGGGCTAGGACATACGGGAAACCAACCGGCTAGGACATACTGGAAACCAACCAGGCTAGGACATAGGGGAAACCAACCGGCTAGGACATATGGGACACCAACCCGGGCTAGGACATACGGGAAACCATACGGGCTAGGACATACTGGAAACCATACGGGCTAGGACATACTGGAAACCATACTGGAAACCAACCGGGCTAGGACATACGGGAAACCAACCAGGCTAGGACATACGGGAAACCAACCGGCTAGGGCATACGGGAAACAAACCGGCTAGGCCATACGGGACACCAACTGGGCTAGGACATACAGGAAACCATACGGGCTAGGACATACGGGAAACCATACGGGCTAGGACATACTGGAAACCATACGGGCTAGGACATACGGGAAACAAACCGACTAGGACATACGGAAACCATACTGGAAACCATACGGGCTAGGGACATACGGGACACCATACGGAAACCAACCGGGCTAGGGACATAGGGGAAACCAACCAGGCTAGGACATACGGAAACCAACCGGGCTAGGACATAGGGAAACCAACTGGGCTAGGACATACTGGAAACCAACCGACTAGGACATACTGAAACCAACCGACTAGGACATACGGAAACCAACCGACTAGGACATACGGGAAACCAACCGGGCTAGGACATACTGGAAACCAACTGGGCTAGGACATACTGGAAACCAACCGACTAGGACATACTGGAAACCAACCGACTAGGACATACGGGAAACCAACCGACTAGGACATACGGGAAACCAACCGGGCTAGGACATACTGGAAACCAACCGACTAGGACATACTGGAAACCAACCGACTAGGACATACTGGAAACCAACCGGGCTAGGACATACTGGAAACCAACCGACTAGGACATACTGGAAACCAACCGACTAGGACATACGGGAAACCAACCGGCTAGGACATACGGGAAACAAACCGGGCTAGGACATACGGGAAACCAACCGGGCTAGGACATACTGGAAACCAACCGACTAGGACATACTGGAAACCAACCGGCTAGGACATACTGGACACCAACCGGCTAGGACATACGGGAAACCAACCGGCTAGGACATACGGGAAACCAACCGGCTAGGACATACTGGAAACCAACCGACTAGGACATACTGGAAACCAACCGGCTAGGGCATACGGGAAACCAACCGGCTAGGCCATACCGGACACCAACCGGGCTAGGACATACGGGAAACCATACGGGCTAGGACATACTGGAAACCATACGGGCTAGGACATACGGGAAACCAACCGACTAGGACATACTGGAAACCAACCGGCTAGGACATACGGGAAACCAACCGGCTAGGACATACGGGAAACCAACCGGGCTAGGACATACGGGAAACCAACCGGGCTAGGACATACTGAAACCAACCGACTAGGACATACTGGACACCAACCGGCTAGGACATACTGGACACCAACCGGCTAGGACATACTGGAAACCAACCAGGCTAGGACATACGGGACACCATACGGGAAACCAACCGGGCTAGGACATACGGGAAACCAACCGGGCTAGGACATAGGGGAAACCAACCGGGCTAGGACATACTGGAAACCAACCAGGCTAGGACATAGGGGAAACCAACCAGGCTAGGACATACTGGAAACCAACCGGGCTAGGACATAGGGGAAACCAACCGGGCTAGGACATAGGGGAAACCAACCGGGCTAGGACATACTGGAAACCAACCGACTAGGACATACTGGAAACCAACCGACTAGGACATACGGGAAACCAACCGGGCTAGGACATACGGAAACCAACCGGCTAGGACATACTGGAAACCAACCAGGCTAGGACATAGGGGAAACCAACCGGCTAGGACATATGGGACACCAACCCGGGCTAGGACATACGGGAAACCATACGGGCTAGGACATACTGGAAACCATACGGGCTAGGACATACTGGAAACCATACTGGAAACCAACCGGGCTAGGACATACGGGAAACCAACCAGGCTAGGACATACGGAAACCAACCGGCTAGGGGCATACGGAAACCAACCGGCTAGGCCATACGGGACACCAACTGGGCTAGGACATACAGGAAACCATACGGGCTAGGACATACGGGAAACCATACGGGCTAGGACATACTGGAAACCATACGGGCTAGGACATACGGGAAACAAACCGACTAGGACATACGGGAAACCATACTGGAAACCATACGGGCTAGGACATACGGGACACCATACGGGAAACCAACCGGGCTAGGACATAGGGGAAACCAACCAGGCTAGGACATACGGGAAACCAACCGGGCTAGGACATAGGGGAAACCAACCAGGCTAGGACATACGGGAAACCAACCGGGCTAGGACATACTGGAAACCAACTGGGCTAGGACATACTGGAAACCAACCGACTAGGACATACTGGAAACCAACCGACTAGGACATACGGGAAACCAACCGACTAGGACATACTGGAAACCAACCGACTAGGACATACTGGAAACCAACCGGGCTAGGACATAGGGGAAACCAACCGGGCTAGGACATACTGGAAACCAACCGACTAGGACATACTGGAAACCAACCGACTAGGACATACGGGAAACCAACCGGGCTAGGACATACGGAAACCAACCGCTAGGACATACTGGAAACCAACCGACTAGGACATACTGGAAACCAACCGACTAGGACATACGGGAAACCAACCGGGCTAGGACATACGGGAAACCAACCGGCTAGGACATACTGGAAACCAACCAGGCTAGGACATAGGGGAAACCAACCGGCTAGGACATATGGGACACCAACCCGGGCTAGGACATACGGGAAACCATACGGGCTAGGACATACTGGAAACCATACGGGCTAGGACATACTGGAAAACCATACTGGAAACCAACCGGGCTAGGGACATACGGGAAACCAACCAGGCTAGGACATACGGGAAACCAACCGGCTAGGGCATACGGGAAACCAAGGCTAGGCCATACGGGACACCAACTGGGCTAGGACATACAGGAAACCATACGGGCTAGGACATACGGGAAACCATACGGGCTAGGACATACTGGAAACCATACGGGCTAGGACATACGGGAAACAAACCGACTAGGACATACGGGAAACCATACTGGAAACCATAATGGCTAGGACATACGGGACACCATACTGGAAACCAACTGGGCTAGGACATACTGAAACCAACCGACTAGGACATACTGGAAACCAACTGACTAGGACATACGGGAAACCAACCGACTAGGACATACGGGAAACCAACCGGCTAGGACATACTGGGAAACCAACTGGGCTAGGGACATACTGGAAACCAACCGACTAGGACATACTGGAAACCAACCGACTAGGACATACGGAAACCAACCGACTAGGACATACGGGAAACCAACCGGGCTAGGACATACTGGAAACCAACCGACTAGGACATACTGGAAACCAAACCGACTAGGACATACTGAAACCAACCGGGCTAGGACATACTGGAAACCAACCGACTAGGACATACTGGAAACCAACCGACTAGGACATACGGGAAACCAACCGGCTAGGGCATACGGGAAACCAACCGGCTAGGCCATACCGGACACCAACCGGGCTAGGACATACGGGAAACCATACGGGCTAGGACATACTGGAAACCATACGGGCTAGGACATACGGAAACCAACCGACTAGGACATACTGAAACCAACCGGCTAGGACATACGGAAACCAACCGGCTAGGACATACGGAAACCAACCGGGCTAGGACATACGGGAAACCAACCGGGCTAGGACATACTGGAAACCAACCGACTAGGACATACTGGACACCAACCGGCTAGGACATACTGACACCAACCGGCTAGGACATACTGGAAACCAACCAGGCTAGGACATACGGGACACCATACGGGAAACCAACCGGGCTGGACATACGGAAACCAACCGGGCTAGGACATAGGGGAAACCAACCGGGCTAGGACATACTGGAAACCAACCAGGCTAGGACATAGGGAAACCAACCAGGCTAGGACATACTGGAAACCAGCCGGGCTAGGACATAGGGGAAACCAACCGGCTAGGACATAGGGAAACCAACCGGGCTAGGACATACTGGAAACCAACCGACTAGGACATACTGGAAACCAACCGACTAGGACATACGGGAAACCAACCGGCTAGGACATACCGGGAAACCAACCGGCTAGGACATACTGGAAACCAACCAGGCTAGGACATAGGGGAAACCAACCGGCTAGGACATATGGGACACCAACCCGGGCTAGGACATACGGGAAACCATACGGGCTAGGACATACTGAAACCATACGGGCTAGGACATACTGGAAACCATACTGAAACCAACCGGGCTAGGACATACGGGAAACCAACCAGGCTAGGGACATGGGAAACCAACCGGCTAGGGCATACGGAAACCAACCGGCTAGGCCATACGGGACACCAACTGGGCTAGGACATACAGGAAACCATACGGGCTAGGACATACGGGAAACCATACGGGCTAGGACATACTGGAAACCATACGGGCTAGGACATACGGGAAACAAACCGACTAGGACATACGGGAAAACCATACTGGAAACCATACGGGCTAGGACATACGGGACACCATACGGGAAACCAACCGGGCTAGGACATAGGGGAAACCAACCAGGCTAGGACATACGGGAAACCAACCGGGCTAGGACATAGGGGAAACCAACCAGGCTAGGACATACGGGAAACCAACCGGGCTAGGACATACTGGAAACCAACTGGGCTAGGACATACTGGAAACCAACCGACTAGGACATACTGGAAACCAACCGACTAGGACATACGGGAAACCAACCGACTAGGACATACTGGAAACCAACCGACTAGGACATACTGGAAACCAACCGGGCTAGGACATAGGGGAAACCAACCGGGCTAGGACATACTGGAAACCAACCGACTAGGACATACTGGAAACCAACCGACTAGGACATACGGGAAACCAACCGGGCTAGGACATACGGGAAACCAACCGGCTAGACATACTGGAAACCAACCGACTAGGACATACTGAAACCAACCGACTAGGACATACGGAAACCAACCGGGCTAGGACATACGGGAAACCAACCGGCTAGGACATACTGGAAACCAACCAGGCTAGGACATAGGGGAAACCAACCGGCTAGGACATATGGGACACCAACCGGGCTAGGACATACGGGAAACCATACGGGCTAGGACATACTGGAAACCATACGGGCTAGGACATACTGGAAACCATACTGAAACCAACCGGGCTAGGACATACGGAAACCAACCAGGCTAGGACATACGGGAAACCAACCGCTAGGGCAAAAACCAACCGGCTAGGCCATACGGGACACCAACTGGGCTAGGACATACAGGAAACCATAATGGCTAGGACATACGGAAACCATACGGGCTAGGACATACTGGAAACCATACGGGCGGGGAAACAAACCGACTAGGACATACGGGAAACCATACTGGAAACCATACGGGCTAGCATACGGACACCATACTGGAAACCAACTGGGCTAGGGACATACTGGAAACCAACCGACTAGGACATACTGGAAACCAACCGACAGGACATACGGAAACCAACCGACTAGGACATACGGGAAACCAACCGGCTAGGACATACTGAAACCAACTGGGCTAGGGACATACTGAAACCAACCGACTAGGCATACTGGAAACCAACCGACTAGGACATACTGGAAACCAACTGACTAGGACATACGGGAAACCAACCGGCTAGGACATACTGGAAACCAACCGACTAGGACATACTGGAAACCAACCGGCTAGGACATACTGGACACCAACCGGCTAGGACATACAGGAAACCAACCGGCTAGGACATACTGGAAACCAACCGACTAGGACATACGGGAAACCAACCGGCTAGGACATACGGAAACAAACCGGGCTAGGGACATACTGGAAACCAACCGGCTAGGACATACTGGAAACCAACCGACTAGGACATACTGGAAACCAACCGGCTAGGACATACTGGACACCAACCGGCTAGGACATACAGGAAACCAACCGGCTAGGACATACTGGAAACCAACCGACTAGGACATACTGGAAACCAACCGGCTAGGGCATACGGGAAACCAACCGGCTAGGCCATACCGGACACCAACCGGGCTAGGACATACGGGAAACCATACGGGCTAGGACATACTGGAAACCATACGGGCTAGGACATACGGGAAACAAACCGACTAGGACATACGGGACACCTAGCTACTTGTAAATAGTCGACTAACAGCTGGTAGTCGTTAGGCTTGCTAGCTAGTTTAGCTGTGTTGGGCGCTGACCTCGCAGATCTTAATTTAACATTCATTTTAAACACTCATCAAAGCTCACAAAACATATCTACGAGTTTAATAGAAGACGGCTAGCTAGTAAGCCTACTGGTTATCTAACGGCAGTTTGTTACTGATAGCATGTCCGCTAACAATAACACTACTAGGACGGCTCCAATCAGCTGCTCAAAACACCTATTTCAAAGGTTGAACCAAACGTCTACTTTGTTTCAATGTACTTACGTGTCAGAGCATAATAAGAGGTTGTGTTTCAGATGAATATGTGTCAACTACTTGTCACTTATCCAGTGTCTCCAAAACTTCCAGGAGCAAAATGATTCTGATCGGCTCAACCAGAAATTACAGCCGGGCAGCTTAAAGGGAACGTGACTGTACTCTTAAAGGCAAAATATCTTATTACGGCGGTACACATTTCGGCAAGAGTTGACATGATTCAATAGTGTACTAACCTATTTCACATGGATAAATGGGTCTGTTTTAATTGATTTGATGAGTGTAGATTAATGCAAACCTTTTTTAGGGACACCATTCGGCAGAAATGTTTGTGGAAATCCCTGTGGTGGAAAAAGTACCCAATTTGTCATACTTGAGTAAAAGTATAGATACCTTAATACCTTAAGTAAAAGTCACCCAGTAAAATACTACTTGAGTAAAAGTCTAAACGTATTTGGTTTTAAATATACTTAAGTATCAAAAGTACATTTCATTGCTAAAAATATACTTAAATATCAAAAGTAAAAGTATAAATAGTTGTTTTGAAAATGTATGGTAGGCCAGGGGCACACTCCAACACTCAGACATTATTTACAAAACATACATGTGTTTAGTGAGTCCACCAGAACATACCCAGTAGGGACGCATTCTCTTGATAAGTGTGTACATTTCACAATTTTCCTGTTCTGCTAAGCATTCAAAATGTAAAGAGTGCTTTGGGTTGTCAGGGAAAATGTATGGAATAAAAAGTACAATATTGTCTTTAGGGATGTAGTGAAGTAAAAGTTGTAAAAAAATATGAATACTAAAGTACAGATACCCAGAAAAACTACTTAAGTAGAACTTTCCAGTAATTTTACTGAAATAGTTTACACCAGTGGAAAATCCAGTCGTTATCTTCACATCATATGAATGATCATTGTAGACTTGTAAGTATATTCGTCAGGACCAATACTTAACCCAAATAGTTGTAGTGTTTTACCCACCTGCTAACTGTCGTACCAGTTCAGCTCTCAGTCCACTCTAACTGAGCCCCATATCCCCCCCAGGAGGATGCAACCAGTTCAGCTCTCAGTCCACTCTAACTGAGCCCCATATCCCCCAGGAGGATGCAACCAGTTCAGCTCTCAGTCCACTCTAACTGAGCCCCATATCCCCCCAGGAGGATGCAACCAGTTCAGCTCTCAGTCCACTCTAACTGAGCCCCATATCCCCCCAGGAGGATGCAACCAGTTCAGCTCTCAGTCCACTCTAACTGAGCCCCATATCCCCCAGGAGGATGCAACCAGTTCAGCTCTCAGTCCACTCTAACTGAGCCCCATATCCCCCACCAGGAGGATGCAACCAGTTCAGCTCTCAGTCCACTCTAACTGAGCCCCATATCCCCCCCCAGGAGGATGCAACCAGTTCAGCTCTCAGTCCACTCTAACTGAGCCCCATACCCCCCCCCAGGAGGATGCAACCAGTTCAGCTCTCAGTCCACTCTAACTGAGCCCCATATCCCCCCCCCAGGAGGATGCAACCAGTTCAGCTCTCAGTCCACTCTAACTGAGCCCCATATCCCCCAGGAGGATGCAACCAGTTCAGCTCTCAGTCCACTCTAACTGAGCCCCATATCCCCCCCCAGGAGGATGCAACCAGTTCAGCTCTCAGTCCACTCTAACTGAGCCCCATATCCCCCCCCCAGGAGGATGCAACCAGTTCAGCTCTCAGTCCACTCTAACTGAGCCCCATATCCCCCCCAGGAGGATGCAACCAGTTCAGCTCTCAGTCCACTCTAACTGAGCCCCATATCCCCCCCAGGAGGATGCAACCAGTTCAGCTCTCAGTCCACTCTAACTGAGCCCCATATCCCCCCCAGGAGGATGCAACCAGTTCAGCTCTCAGCCCCATATCCCCCCAGGAGGATGCAACCAGTTCAGCTCTCAGTCCACTCTAACTGAGCCCCATATCCCCCCCAGGAGGATGCAACCAGTTCAGCTCTCAGTCCACTCTAACTGAGCCCCATATCCCCCCAGGAGGATGCAACCAGTTCAGCTCTCAGTCCACTCTAACTGAGCCCCATATCCCCCAGGAGGATGCAACCAGTTCAGCTCTCAGTCCACTCTAACTGAGCCCCATATCCCCCCCAGGAGGATGCAACCAGTTCAGCTCTCAGTCCACTCTAACTGAGCCCCATATCCCCCCCAGGAGGATGCAACCAGTTCAGCTCTCAGTCCACTCTAACTGAGCCCCATATCCCCCCAGGAGGATGCAACCAGTTCAGCTCTCAGTCCACTCCTGAGCCCCATATCCCCCCCCAGGAGGATGCAACCAGTTCAGCTCTCAGTCCACTCTAACTGAGCCCCATATCCCCCCCCAGGAGGATGCAACCAGTTCAGCTCTCAGTCCACTCTAACTGAGCCCCATATCCCCCCCAGGAGGATGCAACTTTACACAACATTCATATAGAAATGTATGTTTATAGAATAACCATGAATGTCATGCAGCAGAACATGTGCTCAGCAGCTCTATGTTGTATTTTGGGAGTACTGGTATATGTGAATCATAGTTAGTGTACTGGTATGTGAATATCCCTGTTAGGGGGGTCAGACTTTAGGTATTTTATTTTGTTGACGGTAATCCCAGTCCTCATACTAACGTCACAATATCACATGATGAGGGTGTGATAGCCCCAGTCTATAATCCCCTCTCACACAGTTCAATAGTTCATCTGGATCCACAACAAAACACTCATCAAAAGGACCCTTATAACATTTACATTTACATTACATTTAAGTCATTTAGCAGACGCTCTTATCCAGAGCGACTTACAAATTGGTGCTTTCACCTTATGACATCCAGTGGAACAGCCACTTTACAATAGTGCATCTAGGTCTTTTAAGGGGGGGAGGGGGAGAAGGATAACACACACATACCTCCCATCACAGGTTCACACACATCAGACAGCTTCAGCCTCACACCCTTTATTCAGTGAACTGGTCTACATTCCACAGCTGGGATGATGCTGCCTTCCTTCCTACAAACGTCTTCTTCAAAAACATGTCAAAAGATATTCAAAATGGAAAAGAGATTGCTGGACACTCCTGACTTAATATGCATAGACCTTCACTTTATGGACTTCCCGGTCTTCACATTCTCTCTTTCTGTTGTAGTAATAGAATGTGTTGTCTCGACGCTGAAGCTTCTTCACAAACCCAGTCTCAGGCCACCTGTCGATCTAAGACAAAGAAGCAATGCCACAGTGACACACATTCATCTTGTAGTGAACCAACTGGCAGTGGCAATGCTTTTAGCCAGTGATAAGGATTCATTTAAGTTGTTTACCAAGTCAACTTGCTTTACTTGTTTGTATTCCAGTTCATCTCTGTAGCCTGCCTGTTGGAATCTGTATAAGTTCTCCACCTCGTCAGTCCATTGTTTGGCTCTGCTCGTGGACTTTGGCGTTGCGTTGCCATCTAAGTAGGCTGCACAAGACATTATGCTGCAGAGAGGATGTCCACAGGCGACCTACAGGAGCAAATAGTGGGCTCAGTTAGACCAAGTTCAAGTATCTCTATATACTGACATGACAGTCATGGACACTGAAATACATAAAGGAAAACGAAATAAACAATAAAACACAATTTTAAAAGAATGGCAATTACATAGTAGGTTATATGGGGAGGGGCATCCTGAATATGAATTAGGTGGCAGAAGTAGGGTAAGGCTGATTTTCTATTTCTTCCCGTCCTTCTGTCCTGGGGGATAGAGAGCAGATGGGTGCAGCAGGTGGTTCTGCCTACCACTTGTCAGATAGCCAGTCTCGGTACAGGAAATAGTAGAGGGGAGAGCAGGCAGAACTGCTCTCTTAATTCTTACACACTAAACAACTTATTGCCGAAAACATTTTATCTATACATTTCTTAAGCTGATTTCAGTTTTAATATTCGTGCCCGAAACCAATCGAATTGAATTTGCACAGTAACGTTGCCAAACGTACAGTAGCTAACTAGCTAACGCCAATATTTGAATTAAACTTGCTAGCACTAGCTTCAGGCTATGATATAATATAGAAGTCACAGTTAGAAAATAGACTGAATCTGGCTAGCTAGCTATACATTTGTTTCTCAATTTGATTAAGTAGCTGATACCACATGTTACTTACAGCTGAACGGGGCAAAACTCACAGATTCAAGAGATGATGACGAGGAGGCTTGTCTTTAGTTGCCTAGCAACCCAATATTCCTTCCTTCTTCTTCTTCTTCTTCTTTAACAATGTGTTGTTATGGTAAATGTCTACTGGTAGCACAGATATATGCTAGCAACCCAACCTTCCTTCCTTCTTCTTCTTCTTTAACAATGTGTTATTATGGTAATTGTCTACTGGTAGCACAGATATATGCTAGCAACCCAACCTTCCTTCCTTCCTTCTTCTTCTTCTTTAACAATGTGTTGTTATGGTAAATGTCTACTGGTAGCACAGATATATGCTAGCAACCCAACCTTCCTTCCTTCTTCTTCTTCTTTAACAATGTGTTGTTATGGTAATTGTCTACTGGTAGCACAGATATATGCTAGCAACCCAACCTTCCTTCCTTCTTCTTCTTCTTTTAACAATGTGTTGTTATGGTAATTGTCTACTGGTAGCACAGATATATGCTAGCAACCCAACCTTCCTTCCTCTTCTTCTTCTTCTTTAACAATGTGTTGTTATGGTAATACTGGTAGCACAGATATATGCTAGCAACCCAACCTTCCTTCCTCTTCTTCTTCTTCTTTAACAATGTGTTGTTATGGTAATACTGGTAGCACAGATATATGCTAGCAACCCAACCTTCCTTCCTTCCTTCCTTCTTCTTCTTCTTTAACAATGTGTTGTTATGGTAAATGTCTACTGGTAGCACAGATATATGCTAGCAACCCAACCTTCCTTCCTTCTTCTTCTTCTTCTTCTTCTTTAACAATGTGTTGTTATGGTAATTGTCTACTGGAAGCACAGATATATTCTAGCAACCCAACCTTCCTTCCTTCTTCTTCTTCTTTAACAATGTGTTGTTATGGTAATTGTCTACTGGTAGCACAGATATATGCTAGCAACCCAACCTTCCTTCCTTCTTCTTCTTCTTTAACAATGTGTTGTTATGGTAATTGTCTACTGGTAGCACATATATATGCTAGCAACCCAACTTTCCTTCTTCTTCTTCTTTAACAATGTGTTGTTATGGTAATTGTCTACTGGTAGCACAGATATATGCTAGCAACCCAACCTTCCTTCCTTCTTCTTCTTCTTTAACAATGTGTTGTTATGGTAATTGTCTACTGGTAGCACATATATATGCTAGCAACCCAACTTTCCTTCTTCTTCTTCTTTAACAATGTGTTGTTATGGTAATTGTCTACTGGTAGCACAGATATATTCTAGCAACCCAACTTTCCTTCCTTCTTCTTCTTTAACAAGGTGTTGTTATGGTAATACTGGTAGCAAAGATAAATGCTGGCAACGTAGTTATTGTGAGCAGGTTTAAATTCAGATACAATGCTGACAGTGGAAACGTTTTGGCTCCCATCCACTAGGTGGCTTAGCTAACGGCAGCTATTCAAGTATCCCGACCAAAATGCCCCGAAATGTCAGCTAGTCAACGAGTGGGTTGAAGTTGAGGAAATTATTGGAGCTAATCTTCAGTCAAAATGAGTTCGTTCGCGGGTCGCATGAAGGAGTATCCCAACATGTCGCTGGATCGGTTTGACAGGGAGAATCTACATGCAAGGGCTTATTTTTTATCTCACTGCCACAAAGGTAAAGAAAGACTCTTTGAGATACAGGGAGTGCCAAACAGCAGTTAGCTAAAGATAACTAGCCAGTATGTGCTCTTAACTGGCACACAGTGGACATGTAACTAGCTAACGTTAGCTCTACTTACATCATGTTTTTTCTGCAGATCACATGAAGGGGCTGAAGGGGCCTCTAATGAAAAGAAAGTTGAAATTCAGGTGATATCACGTTTTATTTTGATGGTGTGAAAGTTCAGTGAAACAAAGGATGGCTAACTGATGTTGAAGGTCTAACGTTACTGTCTTTGTTCCAGTCTAACAGTCAAACTGTACTATTCATTTGTTCCAGTCTGACCGTCAAACTGTACTGTTCATTTGTTCCAGTCTGACAGTCAAACTGTACTGTTCATTTGTAACTAAGGAACTGTTGCTGAGCAATCCAAAATATGCCTTCTGGGAAGATCACATAGTAAGTAGTTAATTGTCAAAAATCTTAATTATGGACCTATTGCTAGGCAAAATTTGTTTTGTGTAATTTTGATGTGCTTCTGTTTGTCTAGGTTGCTTTGGAACTGGAGAGTCCCACACTAATCACTTTAATAGACGAGGCTTCAGGAGAGGTACGACACCGGTTCATCATTCCAACATATATAGGGTCATAAGGGCTGATCGCTGTTAGTTTGCTGTTTGACTGACTCTTTGATGACTGATATTGTGTGTGGGTGTGTGTCCACAGAGAGAAGAGCTTGTGGTACAACATATATAGGGTCATAAGGGCTGATCGCTGTTAGTTTGCTATATAACTGACTCTTTGATGACTGATATTGTGTGTGGGTGTGTGTCCACAGAGAGAAGAACTTGTGGTGACTCTGCTTCCTGCTGGTCACTGTCCAGGCTCGGTCATGTGAGTATTGTGTGTGCGTGCATGTATGTGTGCTTATGTGGTATCACCTAGCTTGTGTTTGTGGTATCATATAGCTTGTGTTTGTGGTATCACATAGCTTGTGTTTGTGGTATCACCTAGCTTGTGTGTGTTTGTTAGACTTGGGTGATATACAGCTACTGCGTTCTGGGGTATTTAGAAATGGCGACAGTGTGATATTTTTGGGGGTGAGGGCCCTCTAACGCTCTGAGCCTCGCAGGGGGTGCATGCTACGCCACTGTTTCTAACTATCATTTCCCTAGCTAAGATGTACTGACTAAATGATCTCAGGGGTGCAACTCAATATTACAAAGGTGCGTGTACAAACAATAAGAACACCTTCCTAATATTGAGTCGCCCCCAATTTGTTGGGGCGTGGACACTACAAGATGTCAAAAGCTTTCCACAGGGAAGCTGACCCAATGATTCCCACAGTTGTGTCAAGTTGGCTGGATGTCCTCTGGGTGGTGGACCATTCTTGATACACAAAGGAAACTGTTGAGTGTGAGAAACCCAGCAACGTTGCAGTTCTTGACTCAAACTGCTGCGCTTGGCACCTACTACCATATGCCATTCAAAGGCACTTAAATCTCTTGTCTTGCCCATTCACCCTCTGAATGGCACACATACACAATCCATGTTTCATTTATCTCAAGGCTTAAAAATCCTTCTTTAACACGTCTCCTCCCCCTTCATCTACACGTCTCCTCCCCCTTCATCTACACGTCTCCTCCCCTTCATCTACACGTCTCCTCCCCTTCATCTACACGTCTCTCCTCCCCTTCATCTACATGTCTCCTCCCCTTCATCAACACTGATTGAAATGGATTTAACAAAGTGACAGTAATACGGGATCATAGCTTTCACCTGGTCTGTCTGTCGTGGAAAGAGCAGGTGTTCTTAATGTTTTGTGTACAGGCGCACCGGTTTGCGTCAAGAACAGTTTCCCTTGTGTATCAAGAACTAGTACTGTGTTATTTGTACATATCAGTACCAGTCAAAAGATTGGACACCTACTCATTCAAGGGGTTTTATTTATTTTTACTATTTTCTACATTGTAAAATAGTGAAGACATCAACTATGAAACACAATCAAAAAAGTGTTAAACAAATCTAAATATATATTTTAGATTCTTCAAAGTAGCCACCCTTTGCCTTTGACAGATTTGCACACTCTTGGCATTCTCTCAACCAGCTTCACCTGGAATGCTTCTCCAACAGTCTTGAAGGAGTTCCCACATATGCTGAGCACTTGTTGGCTGATTTTGCTTCACTCTGCAGTCCAAACCATCTCAATTGGGTTGAGGTCTGTTGATTGTGGAGGCCAGGTCATCTGATGCAGTACTCCATCACTCTCCTTCTTGGTCAAATAGCCCTTCCACAGCTTGGAGGTGTTTTGGGACATTGTCCTGTTGAAAAACAAATTATATTCCCCTAAGCGCAGACCAGATGGGATGGCGTATCATTGCAGAATGCTGTGGTAGCCATGCTGATTAAGTGTGCCTTGAATTCTAAATAAATCACAGACAGTGTCACCAGCAAAGTACCATCACACCACCTCCTCCATGCTTCACGCTGGGAACCATACATGCAGAGATCATCCATTCACCTGCTCTGCATCTCACAAAGACACGTTGGAACCAAAAAATCTTAATTTTGGACTCATCAGCCCAAAGGACAGATTTCCACCGGTCTAATGTCCATTGCTTGTGTTTCTTGGCCCAAGCAAGTCTCTTCTTATTATTGGTGTCATTTAGTAGTGGTTTCTTTGCAGCAATTCGACCATGAATGCCTGATTCGGGGCGGCAGGTAGCCTAGTGGTTAGTGTTGGGCCATTAACCGAAAGGTTGGTGGATTGAATCACAGAGCTGCCCCTGAACAAGGCAGTTAACCCACTGTTCCCCGATAGGCCGTCATTGTAAATAAGAAGTTGTTCTTAACTGACTTGCCTAGTTAAATAAAAATGAAAAAAATCACAGTCTCCTCTGAACAGTTGATGTTGATATGTGTATGTTACTTGAACTCTGTGAAGCATTTGTTTTGGCTGCAATTTCTGAGGCTGGTAACTCTAATGAACTGATCCTCTGTAGCAGAGGTAACTCTGGGTCTTCCTGTCCAATCTGAGGCTGGTAACTCTAATGAACTTATCCTCTGCAGCAGAGGTAACTCTGGGTCTTCCTTTCCTGTGGTGGTCCTCATGAGAGCCAGGTAACTCTGGGTCTTCCTATCCAATCTGAGGTGCAGTTAACTCTAATGAACTTATCCTCTGCAGCAGAGGTAACTCTGGATCTTCCTTTCCTGTGGTGGTCCTCATGAGAGCCAGGTAACTCTGGGTCTTCCTTTCCTGTGGTGGTCCTCATGAGAGCCAGTTTCATCATTGCGCTTGATGGTTTTTGCGACTGCACTTGAAAAATGTTCAAAGTACTTTACATTTTCTGGATTGACTGACCTTCATGTCTTAAAGTAATGTCGATCATTTCTCTTTGCTAATTTGAAATGTTCTTGCCAAAATATAGAGTATTTTACCAAATAGGGCTATGTTCTGTATACCACCCCTACCTTTTCACAACACAACTGATTGGCTCAAATGCATTAACACTTAACAAGGTACACCTGTTGATTTAAATGGATTCCAGGTGAATACCTCATGAAACTGGTTGAGAGAATGCCAAGAGTGTGCCTTGATGAATGCTGTCATCAAGGCAAAGGGTGGCTACTTTGAAGAATCTCAAATATAATTTAACACTTTTTTTGGTTTCTACATGATTCCATATGTGTTATTTCATAGTTTTGATGTCTTCACTATTATTCTACAATGTATAAAATAGTAAAAAATAAAGAAAACCCCTGGAATGAGTAGGTTTGTCCAAATCTTTTACTGGCACTAAGATATATATATATTCATTCATTCATTCATACCGTATACCCCGTTATGGTACAGGAACGATATGAAGGTATGAAAATCTGTATATCTCCCAACCCTTGTTTGTGTGTAGGTTCTTGGTAGAGGGGGCCCAGGGTACGGTGTTGTACACAGGAGACTTCCGACTGGCGAAAGGAGACGCCTCCCGCATAGAACTCCTCCACTCTGGGAGCAGGTACACACATACTTACATACATATACATACACACACACACACACACACACACACGTACATACTTACATACATATACATACACACACTAACACACACACACACACACATACGTACATACATATACATACATACACACAGTGGGGCAAAAAAGTATTTAGTCACCAATTGTGCAAGTTCTCCCACTTAAAAAGTTCTCCCACTTAAAAAGATGAGAGGCCTGTAATTTTCATCATAGGTACACTTCAACAGGATCAGTCGTCCTGTAAGTAATATATATATATATATATACACTGCTCAAAACAATAAAGGGAACACTAAAATAACACATCCTAGATCTGAATGAATGAAATATTCTTATTAAATACTTTTGTCTTTACATAGTTGAATGTGCTGACAACAAAATCACACAAAATTATCAATGGAAATCAAATTTATCAACCCATTGAGGTCTGGATTTGGAGTCACTCAAAATTAAAGTGGAAACCCACACTACATGCTGATCCAACTTTGATGTAATGTCCTTAAAACAAGTCTAAATGAGGCTCAGTAGTGTGTGTGGCCTCCACGTGCCTGTATGACCTCCCTACAACGCCTGGGCATGCTCCTGATGAGGTGGCGGATGGTCTCCTGAGGGATCTCCTCCCAGACCTGGACTAAAGCATCCTCCAATTCCTGGACAGTCTGGTGCAACGTGGCGTTGGTGGATGGAGCGAGACATGATGTGCTCAATTGGATTCAGGTCTGGGGAACGGGCGGGCCAGTCCATAGCATCAATGCCTTCCTCTTGCAGGAACTGCTGACACACTCCAGCCACATGAGGTCTAGCATTGTCTTGCATTAGGAGGAACCCAGGGCCAACCGCACCAGCATATGGTCTCACAAGGGGTCTGAGGATCTCATCTCGGTACCTAATGGCAGTCAGGCTACCTCTGGCGAGCACATGGAGGGCTGTGCCCCATTGAAATGCCACCCCACACCATGACTGACCCACCGCCAAACCGGTCATGCTGGAGGATGTTGCAGGCAGCGGAACGTTCTCCACGGCGTCTCCAGACTCTGTCACGTGCTCAGTGTGAACCTGCTTTCATCTGTGAAGAGCACAGGGCGCCAGTGGCGAATTTGCCAATCTTGGTGTTCTCTGTCAAATGCCAAACGTCCTGCACGGTGTTGGGCTGTAAACACAACCCCCACCTGTGGACGTCGGGCCCTCATACCACCCTCATGGAGTCTGATTTTGACCGTTTGAGCAGACACATGCACATTTGTGGCCTGCTGGAGATCATTTTGCAGGGATCTGGCAGTGCTCCTCCTTGCACAAAGGCGGAGGTAGCGGTCCTGCTGCTGGTTGTTGCCCTCCTACGGCCTCCTCCACGTCTCCTGATGTACTGGCCTGTCTCCTGGTAGCGCCTCCATACTCTGGACACTACGCTGACAGACACAGCAAACCTTCTTGCCACAGCTCGCATTGATGTTCCATCCTGGATGAGCTGCAGTACCGGAGCCACTTGTGTGGGTTGTAGACTCCGTCTCATGCTACCACTAGAGTGAAAGCACCGCCAGCATTCAAAAGTGACCAAAACATCAGCCAGGAAGCATAGGAACTGAGAAGTGGTCTGTGGTCACCACCTGCAGAACCACTCCTTTATTGGGGGTGTCTTGCTAATTGCCTATAATTTCCACCTGTTGTCTATTCCATTTGCACAACAGCATGTGAAATGTATTGCCAATCAGTGTTGGTTCCTAAGTGGACAGTTTGATTTCACAGAAGTGTGATTGACTTGGAGTTACATTGTGTTGTTTAAGTGTTCCCTTTATTTGTTTGAGCAGTGAATATTACTTAGTATACCTACCAAATACTACTTATCATAGTACAATACATAGAACTCCTCCACTCTGGGAGAAGGTACACACATATACTACTTACAGTATATACAGACAAAATGACTACCAAATACTACATAGAAGTTTATCATATCAGAGTTGTGAAGTGGAGCAGAGCATGCTGAGAGGAGTCTAGTGACAAAGTGCCATCCATCCTGTGTTTCCCCACCAGTTAGCTCTCGTTGTGTTAACCATTGCCAGTGTGCCTCCTTGCTGATTCCATCCTGTGTTTCCCCACCAGTTAGCTCTCGTTGTGTTTAACCATTGCTCGTTGTGTTAACCATTGCCAGTGTGCCTCCTTGCTGATTCCATCCTGTGTTTCCCCACCAGTTAGCTCTCGTTGTGTTAACCATTGCCACGTTGTAGAGCCTAGTGTTGTATTGTCTTGTAGAGCATTACAGCTATGCTATTGAAGTCGAATAGCCCCCGCGATATTCAACTTTTCAGGGAAGTTAGGAACCAATATTAACAGGCAATTAGGAAAGCAAAGCCTAGCTTTTTCAAACAGAAATTTGCATCCTGTAGCACAAACTCCAAAAAGTTCTGGGACACTATAAAGTCCATGGAGAATAAGAGCACCTCCTAGCTGCCCACTGCACTGAGGCTAGGAAACACTGTCACCACCGATAAGTCCACTATAATTGAGAATTTCAATAAGCATTTTTCTACGGCTGGTCATGCTTTCCACCTGGCTGCCCCAACCCCGGTCAACAGCCCAAACCTCCCCCATTTCTCCTTCGCCCAAATCCAGATAGCTGATGTTCTGAAAGAGCTGCAAAATCTGGACCGCTACAAATCAGCTGGGCTAGACAATCTGGACCCCTACATATCAGCTGGGCTAGACAATCTGGACCCCTACATATCAGCTGGGCTAGACAATCTGGACCCCTACAAATCAGCTGGGCTAGACAATCTGGACCCCTACAAATCAGCTGGGCTAGACAATCTGGACCCCTACATATCAGCTGGGCTAGACAATCTGGACCCCTACAAATCAGCTGGGATAGACAATCTGGACCCCTACAAATCAGCTGGGATAGACAATCTGGACCCCTACAAATCAGCTGGGATAGACAATCTGGACCCCTACATATCAGCTGGGCTAGACAATCTGGACCCCTACATATCAGCTGGGCTAGACAATCTGGACCCCTACATATCAGCTAGACAATCTGGACCCCTACATATCAGCTGGGATAGACAATCTGGACCCCTACAAATCAGCTGGGATAGACAATCTGGACCCCTACATATCAGCTGGGATAGACAATCTGGACCCCTACAAATCAGCTGGGATAGACAATCTGGACCCCTACATATCAGCTGGGCTAGACAATCTGGACCCCTACATATCAGCTGGGCTAGACAATCTGGACCCCTACATATCAGCTGGGCTAGACAATCTGGACCCCTACATATCAGCTGGGCTAGACAATCTGGACCCCTACATATCAGCTGGGATAGACAATCTGGACCCCTACATATCAGCTGGGATAGACAATCTGGACCCCTACATATCAGCTGGGCTAGACAATCTGGACCCCTACATATCAGCTGGGCTAGACAATCTGGACCCCTATCAGCTGGGCTAGACAATCTGGACCCCTACATATCAGCTAGACAATCTGGACCCCTACATATCAGCTAGACAATCTGGACCCCTACATATCAGCTGGGCTAGACAATCTGGACCCCTACATATCAGCTAGACAATCTGGACCCCTACATATCAGCTGGGATAGACAATCTGGACCCCTACATATCAGCTGGGATAGACAATCTGGACCCCTACATATCAGCTGGGCTAGACAATCTGGACCCCTACAAATCAGCTGGGATAGACAATCTGGACCCCTACAAATCAGCCGGGCTAGACAATCTGGACCCCTACATATCAGCCGGGCTAGACAATCTGGACCCCTACATATCAGCCGGGCTAGACAATCTGGACCCCTACATATCAGCCGGGCTAGACAATCTGGACCCCTACATATCAGCCGGGCTAGACAATCTGGACCCCTACATATCAGCTGGGCTAGACAATCTGGACCCTCTCTTTCTAAAATTATCTGCCGCAATTATTGCAACCCCTATTACTAGCCTGTTCAACCTCTTTCGTATCGTCTGTGATCCCCAAAGATTGGAAAGCTGCCGCGGTCATCCCCCTCTTCAAAGGGGGAGACACTCTAGACCCAAACTGTTACAGACATATCTATCCTTCCCTGTCTTTCTAAGGTCTTCGAAAGCCAAGTTAATAAACAGATCACCGACCATTTTGAATTCCACCGTACCTTCTCCGCTATGCAATTTGGTTTCCGAGCTGGTCGTGGGTGTACCTCAGCCACGCTCAAGGTCCTAAACGATATCATAACCGCCATCGATAACAGATATTACTGTGCAGCTGTATTCATCGACCTGGCCAAGGCTTTTGACTCCATCAATCACCACATTCTTATCGGCAGACTCAACAGCCTTGGTTTCTCAAAGTAAAACTAAATGCATGCTCTTCATCCGATCGCTGCCCGCACCTGCCCGCCCGTCCAGCATCACTACTCTGGACGGTCCTGACTTAGAATATGTGGACAACTACAAATACCTAGGTGTCTGGTTAGACTGTAAACTCTCCTTCCAGACTCACATGGACAAAGGGGGTGTTGTTGGGGTTGTGTTTCTGGACCTAAGGAAGGCTTTTGATACTGTTAACCATGAGATTCTCATCACAAAATTGTCCAAGTTCAACTTTTCCCCTGATGCCTTGAGATGGATGAAATCATACCTTGAAGGCAGAGCTCAGTGTGTCAGAGTGAGCAATGAGCTGTCGCCCACTCGTAGCTATGATGTGGGCGTGCCCCAAGGGTCAATACTGGGGCCCCTCCTGTTCAGCCTGTACATTAATGATCTGCCTTCTGTCTGTACTGGGTCTGAAGTTCAAATGTATGCAGATGATACAGTGATATATGTGCAAAGAGCAAACAACAAGCTGCACAAGAACTCACTACTGTAATGGTCCAGGTTACAAAGTGGCTCAGTGACTCACTACTGTAATGGTCCAGGTTACAAAGTGGCTCAGTGACTCACTACTGTAATGGTCCAGGTTACAAAGTGGCTCAGTGACTCACTACTGTAATGGTCCAGGTTACAAAGTGGCTCAGTGACTCACTACTGTAATGGTCCAGGTTACAAAGTGGCTCAGTGACTCGTGTTTGCATCTCAATGAGAAAAAAACTGTTTGCATGTTCTTCACAAAGAGGGCAACAGATGCTACTGAGCCAGACGTCTATGTGTCAGGGGAGAAGCTCCAGGTGGTTTCTGATTTTAAGTACCTTGGCATCATACTTGATTCCAACCTCTCTTTTAAAAAGCATGTGGAAAAGGTCATTCAAATAACCAAATTCAACCTAGATAATTTCCGATTAATATATGAAATTGTTTTTCTACAGAGGTAGCAAAACTGTACTTCACATCTATGATTCTTCCCCACTTAACATACTGCTTGACTAGTTGGGCCCAAGTTTGCTGTATTAAGACCTATTCAGTCTGTCTACAAACAGGCTCTCAAAGAGCTTGATGGGAAGTCCAATAGCCATCATCACTGTTACATCCTCAGAAAGCATCAGCTCCTGAGTTGGGAAAATCTTGTGCAATACACCGACGCATGTCTTGTATTCAAGATCCTAAATGGCCTGGCTCCTCCCCCTCCACTCAGTATTTTTGTTAAACAGAAAACCCAAACATATGGCAGCAGATCCACAAGGTCTGCCATGAGAGGTGACTGTATAGTTCCCTTAAGGAAAAGCACCTTTAGTAAATCCGTTTTCTCTGTGAGAGCTTCCCGTGTCTGGAATACACTGCCTTCAGACACACACAACTGCACCACATATCACACTTTCACAAAATGCATGAAGACCTGGCTAAAGGTCAATCAGATTTGTGATCATAATCCCTAGATGTGTGTTGCCGCTTTCCATGTTGTCTGTAGCTTGTGATGTGTGGAAACACTTTGTTGCTTTTATGAATTTTGTCTTGTTTTTGTTCTGTCTGTATGCTATGTCTTGCTTGTTATGTTGCTCTGTCTGTATGCTATGTCTTGCTTGTTATGTTGCTCTGTCTGTATGCTATGTCTTGCTTGTTATGTTGCTCTGTCTGTATGCTATGTCTTGCTTGTTATGTTGCTCTGTCTGTATGCTACGTCTTGTCCTATGTTGTTCTGTCTGTATGCTATGTCTTGTCCTATGTTGCTCTGTCTGTATGCTACGTCTTGTCCTATGTTGCTCTGTCTGTATGCTATGTCTTGTCCTATGTTGCTCTGTCTGTTGTCTTGTCCTATGTTGCTCTGTCTGTATGCTACGTCTTGTCCTATGTTGCTCTGTCTGTATGCTACGTCTTGTCCTATGTTGCTCTGTCTGTATTGCCTTGCCTTGTCCTATGTTGCTCTGTCTGTATGCTACGTCTTGCTTGCCTTGCCCTATGTTGCTCTGTCTGTATGCTACGTCTTGCTTGCCTTGCCCTATGTTGCTCTGTCTGTATGCTATGTCTTGCTTGTTCTATGTTGCTCTGTCTGTATGCTATGTCTTGCTTGTCCTATGTTGCTCTGCGTGTGCTCACTGCTCAATGATTGTCTATATTGTAATTGTTTTTAATAACCTGCCCAGGGACTGAGGTTGAAAATTAGCCGGCTGGCTAAAACTGTCACTTTTACTGAAACGTTGATTAATGTGCACGGTCCCCTGTAAAAATAAAATGAACTCAAACATTAAACATCTCCAATCCAAAATGAAATCTAGAATCGGCTTCCTATTTCGCAACAAAGCATCCTTCACTCATACTGCCGAACCTACCCTCGTAAAACTGACCATCCTACCGATCCTCGACCTTGGCGATGTCATTTATAAAATAGCCTCCAACACTCTACTCAGCAAATTGGATGCAGTCTATCACAGTGCCATCCGTTTTGTCACCAAAGCCCCATATACTACCCACCACTGCGACCTGTACGCTCTCGTTGGCTGGCCCTCGCTTCATATTTGTCGCCAAACCCACTGGCTCCAGGTCATCTATAAGTCTTTGCTAGGTTAAGCCCCGCCTTATCTCAACTCACTCGTCACCATAGCAGCACCCACCTGTAGCACGCGCTCCAGCAGGTATATTTCACTGGTCACCCCCAAAGCCAATTCCTCCTTTGGCCGCCTTTCCTTCCAGTTCTCTGCTGCCAATGACTGGAACGAATTGAAAAAAGTCACTGAAGCTTGGAGACTCATATCTCCCTCAATAGCTTTAAGCACCGGCTGTCAGAGCAGATCACTACACCTGTACATAGCCCATCTGTAAATAGCCCACCCAACTACCTCATCCCCATACTGTTATTTTCTTTGCTCCTCCTTTGCACCCCAGTATCTCTACTTGCACATCTATCACTCCAGTGTTAATGCTAAATTGTGACTTCACCGCTATGGCCAATTTATTGCCTTCCCTCTCTAATCTTACCTCAGTTGCACACACTGTATGTATATAGATTTTTTCTTCTATTGTGTTATTGACTGTACGTTTTGTTTATTCCATGTGTAACTCTGTGTTGTTGTTTGTGTGGCACTGCTTTGCTTTATCTTGGCCAGGTCGCAGTTGTAAATGAGAAGTTGTTCTCAACTGGCCTACCTTGGCATGGGCCAACACAGGGCCTGAGGAAAGGATTCAGACCCTTTCACTTTTTCCACATTTTGTTAAATGTATCTAATCCATTTTAGTAATAATGTTTCCTCTCATTAAATCGATACACAATACCCCATAATTACAAAGCCAAAAGTTTTGTTAATTTTAGCAAATGTATTCAAAGTAAACAAATAACTTATTTACGTAAGTATTCAGACCCTTTGCTCTGAGACTCAAAATACTGTAGAGCTCAGGTGCATCCTGTTTTTATTGATCATCCTTGTGATGTTTCTACAACTTGATTGGAGACCACCTGTGGTAAATTCAATTGATAGACAGGTGTGTGCCTTTCCAAATCATGTCCTATGTAAGGCTCCACAGGTAGAGCCAAACCCAAGCCATGAGGTTGAAGGAATCCTCCGTAGAGCTTCGAGACAGGATTGTGTCGAGGCACAGATCTGGGGAAAGGTACCAAAAAAATATCTGCAGTATTGAAGGTCGCCAAGAACACAGTGGTCTCCATCATTCTTAAATGGAAGAAGTTTGGAACCACCAAGACTCTTCTTAGAGCTGGCCGCCCAGTCAGGGAGGTGACCAAGAACCCGATGGTCGCTCTGACAGAGCTCCAGAGTTCCTCTGTGGAGATGGGTTAACCTTCCAGAAGGACAACCATCTCTGCAGCACTCCACCAATCAGGCCTTTATGGTAGAGTGGCCAGACTGAAGCCACTCCTCAGTAAAAGGCACATGACGTTCTGCTTGGAATTTGCCAAAAGGCACCTAAAGGACTGTCAGACCATGAGTTTGAACTCTTTGGCCTGAATGCCAAGTGTCACTTCTGGAGAACCAGGCGCCGCTCATCACCTGGCCAATACACTCAGGACCTTAGACTGGGGCGAAGGTTCACCTTCTAACAGACCAACGAACCTAAGCACACAGCCAAGACAACCCAGGAGTGGCTTCGGGACAAGTCTCTGGATGTCGAGTGGCCCAGGCAGAGCCCGGGAATTTAACCCAATCAAACATCTCTGGAGAGACCTGAAAATAGCTGTGCAGCGATGCTCCCCATTCAACCTGACCGAGCTGGAGAGGATCTGCAGAGAAGAATGGGAGAAACTCCCCCAAATACAGGTGTGCCAAGCTTGTAGCATCAGACCCAAGAAGACTCTAGGCTGTAATCTGACAGAGGTGCTTCAACAAAAGTACTGAGTAAAGGGTCTGAATACTTATGTAAACATATTTAAAAAATTTAGTTTTTGCTTTGTCATGGGGTATTGTGATGTCATTATGGGGTATTGTGATGTCATTATGGGGTATTGTGATGTCATTATGGGGTATTGTGATGTCATTATGGGGTATTGTGTAGATTGATGAGGGGAAAAACAACTTCCTCAATTTTAGAATAAGGCTGTAACATAACAAAATGTCAAAGTCAAGAGGTCTGAATACTTTGAATGCACTGTATGAGCCCAAACCCAGGAAAAAAATAAATGATTGTTATACAATACATGACACACAAAAATATTTAAGGTGTATTTGGTACATAACTGGTATAGCCTAAATTAAACAAATTCAGAGTTAGCCTACAATTATAGTGAATTTGTATTTGAATAGTTTAGTGTTTTATGCTCGAGATGGTTTAATGAAGCTGAAGATTCACAATATGTGCCCAGGTGACAAGACAGTGGATTAATTTATTTTTTAAATTTTAATTTTACCTTTATTTAACCAGGCAAGTCAGTTAAGAACACATTCTTATTTTCAATGACGGCCTGGGAACAGTGGGTTAACTGCCTGTTCAGGGGCAGAACGACAGATTTGTACCTTGTCAGCTCGGGGGTTTGAACTCGCAACCTTCCGGTTACTAGTCCAACGCTCTAACCACTAGGCTACGCTGCCGCCCTAGTGATGCTGAAGATTCACAATATGTGCCCATATAGGGCTGTGGCGGTCATGACAGCGTCTCACGGTAATTGACCGTTAATTAACAAACATGTTTAGCATCTCCAGGCCTCCACACATACAAGCCGCTAATTGGAACATGTACATTTATAAAAGTTGACCATAATCCACTGTGATGTTCATGCCCATATTGTTAATCAGCGTCATTAAACCTCCTCGACCCTAAAACTGTCTTGTCATCCGAGCCCTAACCAGCACACAGGAGAGAACACACCAAGTAAAACCTAGGCAATATACAGTGGTCCTCAGTTCCAATGCCAGACAGTGTGCTGTGTTGTTTCAGGGTGAAAGACATCAAGAGTGTGTATCTGGACTCCACCTTTTATGACCCTCGCTTCTATGAGATCCCCAGCAGGGTGAGTGTGTGGGATTCTGAGAGCGCTACAGAGAGAGAGAGAGAGAGCTACACACAGAGAGAGAGAGCTACACACAGAGAGAGAGAGCTACACACAGAGAGAGGGAGCACTACACAGAGAGAGAGAGAGCTACACAGAGAGAGAGAGAGCGAGAGCTACACACAGAGAGAGAGAGCTACACACAGAGAGAGAGGGAGCGCTACACAGAGAGAGAGAGAGAGCACTACACAGAGAGAGAGAGAGCATTACACAGAGAGAGAGAGAGCTACACACAGAGAGAGAGAGCTACACACAGAGAGAGGGAGCACTACACAGAGAGAGAGAGAGCTACACAGAGAGAGAGAGAGAGAGCACTACACAGAGAGAGAGAGCTACACAGAGAGAGAGAGAGCTACACAGAGAGAGAGCTACACAGAGAGAGAGAGAGAGCTACACAGAGAGAGAGAGCACTACACAGAGAGAGAGAGAGAGAGAGAGCACTACACAGAGAGAGAGAGAGCACTACACAGAGAGAGAGAGAGAGAGCTACACAGAGAGAGAGCTACACACAGAGAGAGAGAGGGAGCACTACACAGAGAGAGAGCACTACACACAGAGAGAGAGCGCTACACACAGAGAGAGAGAGAGGGAGCACTACACAGCGAGAGAGGGAGCACTACACAGAGAGCGAGAGAGCTACACACAGAGAGCGAGAGAGAGCTACACAGAGAGAGAGAGCTACACAGAGAGAGAGAGAGCTACACAGAGAGAGAGAGAGAGCTACAGAGAGAGAGAGCTACAGAGAGAGAGAGCTACACAGAGAGAGAGAGCTACAGAGAGAGAGAACTACAGAGAGAGAGAGAGCTACAGAGAGAGAGAGCTACACAGAGAGAGAGAGCTACAGAGAGAGAGCTACAGGGAGAGAGAGCTACACAGAGAGAGAGAGCTACAGAGAGAGAGCTACACAGAGAGAGAGAGCTACAGGGAGAGAGAGCTACAGAGAGAGAGAGCTACAGGGAGAGAGAGCTACACAGAGAGAGAGAGCTACACAGAGAGAGAGAGCTACAGAGAGAGAGAGAGCTACACAGAGAGAGAGAGCTACAGAGAGAGAGCTACAGAGAGAGAGAGCTACAGAGAGAGAGAGAGCTACAGGGAGAGATCTATAGAGCGAGAGAGAGGGGAGAGAGCTACAGGGGGAGAGAGAGCTACAGGGGGAGAGAGAGCTACAGAGAGAGAGAGCTACAGAGAGAGAGAGCTACACAGAGAGAGAGAGCTACAGAGAGAGAGAGAGCTACAGAGAGAGAGAGCTACAGAGAGAGCTACAGAGAGAGAGAGCTGCAGGGAGAGATATATAGAGCGAGAGAGAGGGGAGAGAGAGCTACAGAGAGAGAGTGAGAGCGCTACAGGGGGAGAGAGAGCTACAGAGAGAGAGCTACAGAGAGAGAGAGAGCTACAGAGAGAGAGCTACACAGAGAGAGAGCGCTACAGAGAGAGAGAGCGCTAGAGAGAGAGAGAGAGCTACAGAGAGAGAGAGAGCTACAGAGAGAGAGAGACACAGAGAGAGAGAGCTACAGAGAGAGAGAGCTACAGAGAGAGAGAGAGCTACAGAGAGAGAGAGCTACAGAGAGAGAGCTACACAGAGAGAGAGCTACAGGGAGAGAGAGCTACAGAGAGAGAGAGAGCTACAGAGAGAGAGAGAGCTACAGAGAGAGAGAGCTACACAGAGAGAGAGAGCTACAGGGAGAGAGAGCTACAGAGAGAGAGAGCTACAGAGAGAGAGAGCTACAGAGAGAGAGCTACACAGAGAGAGAGAGAGCTACAGAGAGAGAGAGAGCTACAGGGAGAGAGAGCTACAGAGAGAGAGAGCTGCAGAGTGTGTGTGTAGGAGACGTGTCTACATGCTATCCGGGGGCTGGTACAGGACTGTGTGTGTGTGTGTGTGTGTGTGTGTGTGGTGTGTGTGTGTAGGAGACGTGTCTACATGCTATCCGGGGGCTGGTACAGGACTGGGTCAGTAGGAGTGTGTACCATACAGTGTGGCTGAATTGTAAAGCTGCATATGGATATGAATACCTCTTCACTAACCTGGGGGACGAGTTTCACACACAGGTAGGTGACCAACACTTAAAACCTCTTAAGGATCCGCCCCCTTTTTCAATTTCCACCTAAAATGACATACCCAAATCTAACTGCCTGTAGCTCAGGAAGCAAG
This sequence comes from Oncorhynchus nerka, assembly GCF_034236695.1. Classification (NCBI taxonomy): domain Eukaryota; kingdom Metazoa; phylum Chordata; class Actinopteri; order Salmoniformes; family Salmonidae; genus Oncorhynchus; species Oncorhynchus nerka. The sequence goes on along the minus strand of NW_027040217.1, from coordinate 48,305 downwards.
GATATGCATATCCTTGGTACCATTTGAAAAGGAAACACTTTGAAGTTTGTGGAAATGTGAAATGAATGTAGGAGAATAACAATACAAAAGAAATAACTTTTTTTTTGTACCATTATCTTTAAAATGCAAGAGAAAGGCCATAATGTATTATTCCAGCTCAGGTACCATTTAGATTTTGGCCACTAGATGGCAGCAGTATGTGCACCGTTTTAGACTGATCCAATGAACCATTGCATTTCTGTTCACAATGTTGTATCGAGACTGCCCAAATGTGCCTAATTTGTTTATTAATAACTTGTAAGTTCTCTAACAATAGCATGATATTCTTTCACTGTAAAAGCTACTGTACATTGGACAGTTAGATTAACAGGAATGTAAGCTTTCTGACCATATTCTTTCACTGTACATTGGACAGTTAGATTAACTGTAAGCTTTCTGACCATATTCTTTCACTGTAATAGCTACTGTACAGTTAGATTAACAGGAATGTAAGCTTTCTGACCATATTCTTTCACTGTAATAGCTACTGTACATTGGACAGTTAGATTAACAGGAATGTAAGCTTTCTGACCATATTCTTTCACTGTAACAGCTACTGTACATTGGACAGTTAGATTAACAAGAATGTAAGCTTTCTGACCATATCAGATATGACTGTTCTTGTTACTTACAACCTCATGCTAATCACATTGGCCTTACGTTAGATATGACTGTTCTTGTTACTTACAACCTCATGCTAATCACATTGGCCTTACGTTAGATATGACTGTTCTTGTTACTTACAACCTCATACTAATCACATTGGCCTACGTTAGCTCAACTGTCCCATGTGACAATATCAGATATGACTGTTCTTGTTACTTACAACCTCATGCTAATCACATTGGCCTTACGTTAGCTCAACTGTCCCATGTGACAATATGAGATATGACTGTTCTTGTTACTTACAACCTCATACTAATCACATTGGCCTACGTTAGATATGACTGTTCTTGTTACTTACAACCTCATGCTAATCACATTGGCCTTACGTTAGCTCAACTGTCCCATGTGACAATATCAGATATGACTGTTCTTGTTACTTACAACCTCATACTAATCACATTGGCCTACGTTAGATATGACTGTTCTTGTTACTTACAACCTCATGCTAATCACATTGGCCTACGTTAGCTCAACTGTCCCATGGATGGGACACCGATACCAAATCAGATTGATTTTAAACACTTTGTTAAGCATGACCAATAATGACACGTGGTGTGTTGTAGATTCATGTCAAAAGCCTGGACATGTTTAAGAAGATGCCAGAGATTCTGAGTCATGTGACCACGGATCGAGCCACTCCGATCCATGCCTGCCGTCACCCCAAGGTAACGCTGTTACACGCCCCCTTTCTCTTAGAAACCCCTAACCAATAGAAACATGTTGTGGTGTGTAGGATGAGGAGTCTTAACCAATGGAAACATGTTGTGGTGTAGGATGAGGAGTCCTAACCAATAGAAACATGTTGTGGTGTAGGATGAGGAGTCCTAACCAATAGAAACATGTTGTTGTGTAGGATGAGGAGTCCTAACCAATAGAAACATGTTGTTGAGGAGCCCTAACCAATAGAAACATGTTGTTGTGTAGGATGAGGAGTCCTAACCAATAGAAACATGTTGTTGAGGAGCCCTAACCAATAGAAACATGTTGTTGAGGAGCCCTAACCAATAGAAACATGTTGTTGTGTAGGATGAGGAGTCCTAACCAATAGAAACATGTTGTTGTGTAGGATGAGGAGTCCTAACCAATAGAAACATGTTGTTGAGGAGCCCTAACCAATAGAAACATGTCGTTGTGTAGGATGAGGAGCCCTAACCAATAGAAACATGTTGTGGTGTAGGATGAGGAGTTCTAACCAATAGAAACATGTTGTTGAGGAGCCCTAACCAATAGAAACATGTTGTGTAGGATGAGGAGTCTTAACCAATAGAAACATGTTGTGGTGTAGGATGAGGAGTCCTAACCAATAGAAACATGTTGTTGTGTAGGATGAGGAGTCTTAACCAATAGAAACATGTTGTTGAGGAGCCCTAACCAATAGAAACATGTTATGGTGTGTAGGATGAGGAGTCCTAACCAATAGAAACATGTTGTTGTGTAGGATGAGGAGTCTTAACCAATAGAAACATGTTGTTGAGGAGCCCTAACCAATAGAAACATGTTGTTGAGGAGCCCTAACCAATAGAAACATGTTGTGTAGGATGAGGAGTCCTAACCAATAGAAACATGTTGTTGTGTAGGATGAGGAGTCTTAACCAATAGAAACATGTTGTTGAGGAGCCCTAACCAATAGAAACATGTTGTTTAGGATGAGGAGCCCTAACCAATAGAAACATGTTGTGTGTAGGATGAGGAGTCCTAACCAATAGAAACATGTTGTTGTGTAGGATGAGGAGTCTTAACCAATAGAAACATGTTGTTGAGGAGCCCTAACCAATAGAAACATGTTGTGTAGGATGAGGAGTCCTAACCAATAGAAACATGTCGTTGTGTAGGATGAGTCCTAACCAATAGAAACATGTTGTGTAGGATGAGGAGTCTTAACCAATAGAAACATGTTGTGTAGGATGAGGAGTCTTAACCAATAGAAACATGTTGTGTAGGATGAGGAGTCCTAACCAATAGAAACATGTTGTGTAGGATGAGGAGTCCTAACCAATAGAAACATGTTGTGTGTAGGATGAGGAGTCCTAACCAATAGAAACATGTTGTGTAGGATGAGGAGTCCTAACCAATAGAAACATGTTGTGTAGGATGAGGAGTCTTAACCAATAGAAACATGTTGTGTAGGATGAGGAGTCCTAACCAATAGAAACATGTCGTTGTGTAGGATGAGGAGTCTTAACCAATGGAAACATGTTGTTGAGGAGCCCTAACCAATAGAAACATGTTGTTGTGTAGGATGAGGAGTCCTAACCAATAGAAACATGTTGTTGTGTAGGATGAGGAGTTCTAACCAATAGAAACATGTTGTTGTGTAGGATGAGGAGTCCTAACCAATAGAAACATGTTGTGGTGTAGGATGAGGAGTCCTAACCAATAGAAACATGTTGTGTTGTAAGTTGAGGAGTCCTAACCAATAGAAACATGTCGTTGTGTAGGATGAGGAGTCCTAACCAATAGAAACATGTTGTGTTGTAAGTTGAGGAGTCCTAACCAATAGAAACATGTCGTTGTGTAGGAGGAGGAGTTTGTTCCTGCCAGCAGGCTGCCGTGTGGCTCCTCGGCATCAGATGGAACTCCTCTAAACATCATCAGTATCAAACCCTCCACTATGTGGTTTGGAGAGAGAACACAGAGGACTAAGGTTATCGTCAGGTACACACACTCAGAGAAACACACACACACACACTCAGAGAAACACACACACACACACTCAGAGAAACACACACACACACACAGAGAAACACACACACACAGAGAAACACACACACACACACACAGAGAAACACACACACACACACAGAGAAACACACACACACACACACACACACAGAGAAACACACACACTCAGAGAACACACACACTCACACACACACACTCAGAGAAACACACACACACACACACACAGAGAAACACACACACACACACAGAGAAACACACACACACACACTCAGAGAAACACACACACTCAGAGAAACACACACACACACACACACAGAGAAACACACACACTCACACAGAGAAACACACACACACACACACACACAGAGAAACACACACACTCAGAGAAACACACACACACACACACATACACACACTCAGAGAAACACACACACACACTCACACACAGAGAAACACACACACACACTCACACTCAGAGAAACACACACACACAGAGAAACACACACACACAGAGAAACACACACACACACTCACACATACACACACTCAGAGAAATACACACACTCAGAGAAACACACACTCAGAGAAACACACACTCAGAGAAACACACACACACAGAGAAACACACACACACACACACACTCACACACTCACACTCAGATAACACACACACACACACACACTCAGAGAAACACACACACAGAGAAACACACACTCAGAGAAACACACACACACAGAGAAACACACACACACACACACACTCACACTCAGATAAACACACACACTCACACTCAGAGAAACACACACACACTCAGAGAAACACACACACTCACACTCAGAGAAACACACACACACTCAGAGAAACACACACACACACACTCAGAGAAACACACACACACACACACTCAGAGAAACACACACACACACACACACACTCAGAGAAACACACACACACACATTATCTTACACAGATGTGTAATGTTTTCAGGACAGGTGCCAGTTCCTACCGAGCCTGCTTTTCCTTCCACTCATCCTACTCTGAGGTGAGACACCTGCCTGCCGATCTGTCTGTCTGCCTCGGTCTGTGCCTGTCTGCCTCTGTGTGATACTCTTCTCTTCTTCCTGTTTTCAGATAAAAGACTTCCTGTCTTATCTCCAGCCAATCAACATCTACCCCAGTGTCATTCCTATTGGCCGAACTCACGCTGATGTCACGGAGCTGTGAGCCAGTCATCCTCTATACACTGAATGTCTTCTCTACACCCCAACTCCCTAATACCCCAATCCCCAACCCCATTATGCCCCAAACCCCTAATACCCCAACCCCATTATGCCCCAACCCCTAATACCCATACCCCAACCCCCCTAATAACCCAACCCCCTAATACTCCCACCCCTAATACCATACCCCCTAATAACCATACCCGAACCCCTAATACTCCAACCCCCCTAATACTCCGACCCCTAATACCCATACGCCCTAATAACCATACGCCAACCCCCTAATAACCCAACCCCCTAATACTCCAACCCCTAATACCCATACCCCCTAATACCCATACGCCTACCCCCTAATACCCATACCCCCTAATACCCATACGCCAACCCCCTAATAACCCAACCCCCTAATACCCATACGCCAACCCCTTACACTACGATATAAAGAATGATTAGCAGACTTAGGAATGACATGCCAGCAACAAACGCTGACACTACACATCCAAGTATATCTGACCATATTATGAAAGACAAGAATTGTACTTTTGAATTCTGTGAAGTCAGTGTCTAGGAGGTGGTTATTGTTGTCTGTCAACAACAAGCCACCAGGGTCTGACAATCTAGATGGAAAGTTACTGAGGATGATAGCAGACGATATTGCCACTCTTATTTGCCACATCTTCAATCCAAGCCTACTAGAGAGTGTGTGCCCTCAGGCCTGGAGGGAAGCTAAAGTCATTCTGCCACCTAAGAATAGTAAAGCCCCCTTTACTGGCTCAAATAGCCGACCAATCAGCCTGTTTACCACCAACCCTTAGTAAACTTCTGGAAGAAATGGTGTTTGACCAGATACAATGCTATTTCACCCTAAACAAATTGACAACAGACTTTCAGCACGCTTATGGAGAAGGACATTCAACAAGCACAGCACTTGACTGAAGATTGGCTGAGAGAAATTGATGATAAAATGATTGTGGGGTCTGTCTTGTTAGACTTCAGTGCAGATTTGGACAAGATTGATCAGAGTCTGCTGCTGGAAAGACATGTGTTGTGGCTTTACACCCCCTGCTATAATGTGGATAAAGAGTTACCTGTCTAACAGAACACAGAGGGTGTTATGGCTTTACACCCCTGCTATAATGTGGATAAAGAGTTACCTGTCTAACAGAACACAGAGGGTGTTATGGCTTTACACCCCCTGCTATAATGTGGATAAAGAGTTACCTGTCTAACAGAACACAGAGGGTGTTATGGCTTTACACCCCTGCTATAATGTGGATAAAGAGTTACCTGTCTAACAGAACACAGAGGGTGTTATGGCTTTACACCCCTGCTATAATGTGGATAAAGAGTTACCTGTCTAACAGAACACAGAGGGTGTTATGGCTTTACACCCCCTGCTATAATGTGGATGAAGAGTTACCTGTCTAACAGAACACAGAGGGTGTTATGGCTTTACACCCCTGCTATAATGTGGATGAAGAGTTACCTGTCTAACAGAACACAGAGGGTGTTATGGCTTTACACCCCTGCTATAATGTGGATAAAGAGTTACCTGTCTAACAGAACACAGAGGGTGTTATGGCTTTACACCCCTGCTATAATGTGGATAAAGAGATACCTGTCTAACAGAACACAGAGGGTGTTATGGATTTACACCCCCTGCTATAATGTGGATGAAGAGTTACCTGTCTAACAGAACACAGAGGGTGTTATGGCTTTACACCCTGCTATAATGTGGATAAAGAGTTACCTGTCTAACAGAACACAGAGGGTGTTATGGCTTTACACCCCCTGCTATAATGTGGATAAAGAGTTACCTGTCTAACAGAACACAGAGGGTGTTATGGCTTTACACCCCCTGCTATAATGTGGATAAAGAGATACCTGTCTAACAGAACACAGAGGGTGTTATGGATTTACACCCCCTGCTATAATGTGGATGAAGAGTTACCTGTCTAACAGAACACAGAGGGTGTTATGGCTTTACACCCCCTGCTATAATGTGGATAAAGAGTTACCTGTCTAACAGAACACAGAGGGTGTTATGGCTTTACACCCCCTGCTATAATGTGGATAAAGAGTTACCTGTCTAACAGAACACAGAGGGTGTTATGGCTTTACACCCCCTGCTATAATGTGGATGAAGAGTTACCTGTCTAACAGAACACAGAGGGTGTTGTGGCTTTACACCCCCTGCTATAATGTGGATAAAGAGTTACCTGTCTAACAGAACACAGAGGGTGTTATGGCTTTACACCCCCTGCTATAATGTGGATGAAGAGTTACCTGTCTAACAGAACACAGAGGGTGTTATGGCTTTACACCCCCTGCTATAATGTGGATAAAGAGTTACCTGTCTAACAGAACACAGAGGGTGTTCTTTAATGGAAGCCTCTCCAACATAATCCAGGTAGAATCAGGCATTCTCCAGGGCAGCTGTTTAGGACCCTTGCTGTTTTCAATTTTTACTAACGACATGCCACTGACTGAGTTTCTATGTATGCGGATGACTCATTATACACATCAGCTACTACAGCGACTGAAATGACTGCAACAAAGAGCTGCAGTTAGTTTCAGAGTGGGCGGCAAGGAATAAGTTAGCCCTAAATATGTTTAAAACTAAAAGCATTGAATTTGGAACAAAACACTCACTAAACCCCAACTAAATCTTGTATTAAATCACGTGGAAATTGAGCAAGTTGAGATGGCTAAACTTCTTGGAGTAACACTAGATTGTAAACTGTCATGGTCAAAACATGTTGATACAACAGTAGCTAAGATGGATAGAAGTCTGTCCATAAGAAAGCTCTGCTCTACCTTCTTAACAACACTATCAACAAGACCGGTCCTACAGACCCTAGTTTCTACCTTCTTAACAACACTATCAACAAGGCAGCTCAACAGAACACAGAGGGTGTCCTACAGGCCCTAGTTTCTACCTTCTTAACAACACTATCAACAAGGCAGGTCCTACAGGCCCTAGTTTCTACCTTCTTAACAACACTATCAACAAGGCAGGTCCTACAGGCCCTTGTTTTGTCGCACCTGGACTACTGTTCAGTCGTGGGTCAGGTACCACAAAAAGGACTTAGGAAAATTGCAATTGTCTCAGAACAGGGAAGCATGGCTGGCCCTTGGATGTTCAGAGAGCGAATATTAATAAATATTAATTTCAATCTCTCCTGGCTCAAAGTGGAGGAGAGTGACTTCATCACTACTTTTATTTTTGAGAGGTATTGACATGTTGAATGTACCGAGCCTGTCTGTCTAAACTACTAGCACACAGCTAGGACACCCATGCATACCCCACAAGACCACCAGAGGTCTCTTCACAGTCCCCAAGTCCAGAACAGACTATGGGAGGCGCACAGTACTACATAGAGCCATGACTACATGGAACTCTATTCCACAGTACTACATAGAGCCATGACTACATGGAACTCTATTCCACATCAGGTAACTGATGCAAGCAGTAGATTTAGATTTTTAAAAACCCCTTATGGAACAGCGAGGACTGTGAAGCATTACAAACATGGGCACAGACACACGCATACACACTAACACACGCACTATACATACACATGGATGTGGTAGTGGTGGAGTAGGGGCATGAGGGCACACAGTAGGTTGTGAAAATGGTATAAACTGCCTTCAATTTGCTGGACCCCAGGAAGAGTAGCTGCTGCTTTGGCAGGAATTAATGGGGATCCATAATAAACCCCAGGAAGAGTAGCTGCTGCCTTGTCAGGAACTAATGGGGATCCATAATAAACCCCAGGAAGAGTAGCTGCTGCCTTGGCAGGAACTAATGGGGATCCATAATAAACCCCAGGAAGAGTAGCTGCTGCCTTGGCAGGAACTAATGGGGATCCATAATAAACCCCAGGAAGAGTAGCTGCTGCCTTGGCAGGCCCCAACTAATGGGGATCCATAATAAACCCCAGGAAGAGTAGCTGCTGCCTTGGCAGGAACTAATGGGGATCCATAATAAACCCCAGGAAGAGTAGCTGCTGTCTTGGCAGGAACTAATGGGGATCTATAATAAACCCCAGGAAGAGTAGCTGCTGTCTTGGCAGGAACTAATGGGGATCCATAATAAACCCCAGGAAGAGTAGCTGCTGCCTTGGCAGGAACTAATGGGGATCCATAATAAACCCCAGGAAGAGTAGCTGCTGCCTTGGCAGGAACTAATGGGGATCCATAATAAACCCCAGGAAGAGTAGCTGCTGCCTTGGCAGGAACTAATGGGGATCCATAATAAACCTCAGGAAGAGTAGCTGCTGCCTTGGCAGGAACTAATGGGGATCCATAATAAACCCCAGGAAGAGTAGCTGCTGCCTTGGCAGGAACTAATGGGGATCCATAATAAACCCCAGGAAGAGTAGCTGCTGCCTTGGCAGGAACTAATGGGGATCCATAATAAACCCCAGGAAGAGTAGCTGCTGCCTTGGCAGGAACTAATGGGGATCCATAATAAACCTCAGGAAGAGTAGCTGCTGCCTTGGCAGGAACTAATGGGGATCCATAATAAACCCCAGGAAGAGTAGCTGCTGCCTTGGCAGGAACTAATGGGGATCCATAATAAACCCCAGGAAGAGTAGCTGCTGCCTTGGCAGGAACTAATGGGGATCCATAATAAACCCCAGGAAGAGTAGCTGCTGCCTTGGCAGGAACTAATGGGGATCCATAATAAACCCCAGGAATAGTAGCTGCTGCCTTGGCAGGAACTAATGGGGATCCATAATAAACCCCAGGAAGAGTAGCTGCTGCCTTGGCAGGAACTAATGGGGATCCATAATAAACCCCAGGAAGAGTAGCTGCTGCCTTGGCAGGAACTAATGGGGATCCATAATAAACCCCAGGAAGAGTAGCTGCTGCCTTGGCAGGAACTAATGGGGATCCATAATAAACCCCAGGAAGAGTAGCTGCTGTCTTGGCAGGAACTAATGGGGATCTATAATAAACCCCAGGAAGAGTAGCTGCTGTCTTGGCAGGAACTAATGGGGATCCATAATAAACCCCAGGAAGAGTAGCTGCTGCCTTGGCAGGAACTAATGGGGATCCATAATAAACCCCAGGAAGAGTAGCTGCTGCCTTGGCAGGAACTAATGGGGATCCATAATAAACCCCAGGAAGAGTAGCTGCTGCCTTGGCAGGAACTAATGGGGATCCATAATAAACCTCAGGAAGAGTAGCTGCTGCCTTGGCAGGAACTAATGGGGATCCATAATAAACCCCAGGAAGAGTAGCTGCTGCCTTGGCAGGAACTAATGGGGATCCATAATAAACCCCAGGAAGAGTAGCTGCTGCCTTGGCTGGACCTAATGGGGATCCATAATAAACCCCAGGAAGAGTAGCTGCTGCCTTGGCAGGAACTAATGGGGATCCATAATAAACCCCAGGAAGAGTAGCTGCTGCCTTGGCAGGAACTAATGGGGATCCATAATAAACCCCAGGAAGAGTAGCTGCTGCCTTGGCAGGACCTAATGGGGATCCATAATAAACCCCAGGAAGAGTAGCTGCTGCCTTGGCAGGACCTAATGGGGATCCATAATAAACCCCAGGAAGAGTAGCTGCTGCCTTGGCAGGACCTAATGGGGATCCATAATAAACCCCAGGAAGAGTAGCTGCTGCCTTGGCAGGAACTAATGGGGATCCATAATAAACCCCAGGAAGAGTAGCTGCTGCCTTGGCAGGAACTAATGGGGATCCATAATAAACCCCAGGAAGAGTAGCTGCTGCCTTGGCAGGACCTAATGGGGATCCATAATAAACACCAGGAAGAGTAGCTGCTGCCTTGGCAGGAACTAATGGGGATCCATAATAAACCCCAGGAAGAGTAGCTGCTGCCTTGGCAGGAACTAATGAGGATCCATAATAAACACCAGGAAGAGTAGCTGCTGCCTTGGCAGGACCTAATGGGGATCCATAATAAACCCCAGGAAGAGTAGCTGCTGCCATAATAAATACAAATACCTTAGCCGGCCAACCCCCTTACACCCCAGCCCTTACCCCCAACACCCTAAAGGCGCCAGCATGCTTCAGTTCGTTGGGTTAACATCATACACTGAACTACAATATAAACACAACCATGTCAAAGGTCTGACTTTGTGACATCAGCTGATGTAAGAAGGGCTTTATAAATACATTTCATTGATTGATTTCTGGGTTCCTGTAAGGACCCTGGCAACGCTGTTCTGCACAAGCTGCAGCCTGTGGATGCTTTTTGAGGGAGAGAACAGGACTCAGGTGATGTTTCTCAGGTGAAATAATGATTTTTTTTGTTGGTCACAGGTGCCTTCAAAAAAAAAGTAGGGGCGTGGGTCAGAGAACCAGGCAGTATCTGGTGTGGGTCAGAGAACCAGGCAGTATCTGGTGTGGGTCAGAGAACCAGGCAGTATCTGGCGTGGGTCAGAGAACCAGGCAGTATCTGGCGTGGGTCAGAGAACCAGGCAGTATCTGGTGTGGGTCAGAGAACCAGGCAGTATCTGGTGTGGGTCAGAGAACCAGGCAGTATCTGGCGTGGGTCAGAGAACCAGGCAGTATCTGGCGTGGGTCAGAGAACCAGGCAGTATCTGGCGTGGGTCAGAGAACCAGGCAGTATCTGGCGTGGGTCAGAGAACCAGGCCGTATCTGGCGTGGGTCAGAGAACCAGGCAGTATCTGGCGTGGGTCAGAGAACCAGGCAGTATCTGGCGTGGGTCAGAGAACCAGGCAGTATCTGGCGTGGGTCAGAGAACCAGGCAGTATCTGGCGTGGGTCAGAGAACCAGGCAGTATCTGGCGTGGGTCAGAGAACCAGGCAGTATCTGGCGTGGGTCAGAGAACCAGGCAGTATCTGGCGTGGGTCAGAGAACCAGGCAGTATCTGGCGTGGGTCAGAGAACCAGGCAGTATCTGGCGTGGGTCAGAGAACCAGGCAGTATCTGGCGTGGGTCAGAGAACCAGGCAGTATCTGGCGTGGGTCAGAGAACCAGGCAGTATCTGGCGTGGGTCAGAGAACCAGGCAGTATCTGGCGTGGGTCAGAGAACCAGGCAGTATCTGGTGTGGGTCAGAGAACCAGTCCGTATCTGGTGTGACCACCATTTGCCTCAGGCAGCGCGACACATCTCCTTCAGAGTTGATCAGGCTGTTGATTGTGGAATGTTGTCCCACTCCTCTTCAATGGCTGCGCTAAGCTGCTGGGTATTGGGCGGGAACTGGAACACGCTGTCGTACACGTCGATCCCAGACATGCTCAATGGGTGACGTGTCTGGTGAGGATGCAGGCCATGGAAGAACTGGAACATGTTCAGCTTCCAGTAATTGTGTCCAGATCCTAGCAGCATGGGGCCGTGCTTTATCATGCTGAAACATGAGGTGATGACGGTGGATGAATGGCACGACAATGGGCCTCAGGATCTGTGCACTCATTGTCATTGATAAAACGTAATTGTGTTCGTTGTCTGTAGTTTATGCCTGCCCATATCATAGCGCCCCATAGTGACAGTGGGGTTATGGCCCCATAGTGACAGTGGGGTTATGGCCCCATAGTGACAGTGGGGTTATGGCCCCATAGTGACAGTGGGGTTATGGCCCCATAGTGACAGTGGGGTTATGGCCCCATAGTGACAGTGGGGTTATGGCCCCATAGTGACAGTGGGGTTATGGCCCCATAGTGACAGTGGGGTTATGGCCCCATAGTGACAGTGGGGTTATGGCCCCATAGTGACAGTGGGGTTATGGCCCCATAGTGACAGTGGGGTTATGGCCCCATAGTGACAGTGAGGTTATGGCCCCATAGTGACAGTGGGGTTATGGCCCCATAGTGACAGTGGGGTTATGGCCCCATAGTGACAGTGGGGTTATGGCCCCATAGTGACAGTGGGGTTATGGCCCCATAGTGACAGTGGGGTTATGGCCCCATAGTGACAGTGGGGTTATGGCCCCATAGTGACAGTGGGGTTATGGCCCCATAGTGACAGTGGGGTTATGGCCCCATAGTGACAGTGGGGTTATGGCCCCATAGTGACAGTGGGGTTATGGCCCCATGGTGAGAGTGGGGTTATGGCCCCATGGTGACAGTGGGGTTATGGCCCCATGGTGACAGTGGGGTTATGGCCCCATGGTGACAGTGACAGGGGGTTATGGCCCCATGGTGACAGTGGGGTTATGGCCCCATGGTGACAGTGGGGTTATGGCCCCATGGTGACAGTGGGGTTATGGCCCCATGGTGACAGTGGGGTTATGGCCCCATGGTGACAGTGGGATTATGGCCCCATGGTGACAGTGGGGTTATGGCCCCATAGTGACAGTGGGGTTATGGCCCCATAGTGACAGTGGGGTTATGGCCCCATAGTGACAGTGGGGTTATGGCCCCATAGTGACAGTGGGGTTATGGCCCCATAGTGACAGTGGGGTTATGGCCCCATGGTGACAGTGGGGTTATGGCCCCATGGTGACAGTGGGGTTATGGCCCCATGGTGACAGTGGGGTTATGGCCCCATGGTGACAGTGGGGTTATGGCCCCATGGTGACAGTGGGGTTATGGCCCCATGGTGACAGTGGGGTTATGGCCCCATGGTGACAGTGGGGTTATGGCCCCATGGTGACAGTGGGGTTATGGCCCCATGGTGACAGTGGGGTTATGGCCCCATGGTGACAGTGGGATTATGGCCCCATGGTGACAGTGGGGTTATGGCCCCATGGTGACAGTGGGGTTATGGCCCCATGGTGACAGTGGGGTTATGGCCCCATGGTGACAGTGGGGTTATGGCCCCATGGTGACAGTGGGGTTATGGCCCCATGGTGACAGTGGGGTTATGGCCCCATAGTGACAGTGGGGTTATGGCCCCATAGTGACAGTGGGGTTATGGCCCCATAGTGACAGTGGGGTGATGTTCACAACGTTATCAGCAAACCACTCGCCCACCACAACACTATAAAAGCTATCTGCCAGGTACAGTTGAAATCACGATTCCTCCGTGAAAGCACATTTCTCCAGCGTGCCGAACTGCAGTCGGGTCAAGACCCTGCTGAGGACGACGAGCACGCAGATGAGCTTCCCCAAGGCGGTTTCTTATAGTTTGTGCAGAACTTCTACTGTTTCATCAGCTGTCCGGGTGGCTGGTCTCAGATGGTCTCGCAGGTGAAGAAGTCAGATGTGGAGGTCCTTGGCTGGTGTGGTTACACGTGGTCTGAGGTGAAGAAGTCAGATGTGGAGGTCCTTGGCTGGTGTGGTTACACGTGGTCTGAGGTGAAGAAGTCAGATGTGGAGGTCCTTGGCTGGTGTGGTTACACGTGGTCTGAGGTGAAGAAGTCAGATGTGGAGGTCCTTGGCTGGTGTGGTTACACGTGGTCTGAGGTGAAGAAGTCAGATGTGGAGGTCCTTGGCTGGTGTGGTTACACGTGGTCTGCGGTTGTGAGGCTGGTTGGACGTACTGCCAAGTTCTCTAAAATGACGTTGGAGGCGGCTTATGGTAGAGATATTAACAAATGATCTGGCAACAGCTCTGGTGGATATTCCTGCAGTCAGCATGCTCCAATTGCATGCTCCCTCAACATGAGAGCTCTGTGTTGTGTGACAAAACGGCACATTTTAGAATGGCCTTTTATTGTCCCCAGCACGAGGTGCACCTGTGTAATGATAATTCTGTTCAAATCAGCTTCTTGATATGCCACACCTGTCAGGTGGATGGATTATCTTGGCAAATGAGAAATACTCACTAACAGGAATGTCAAATCTATTCACAACATTTGAGAAATGTTTTTTTTTTATGCATTTGGAACTTTTCTGGGATCTTTTTATTTCAGCTCCTGAAACATGGGACCAACACTTTACAAGTTGTGTTAATATTTTTGTTCAGTGTATGAACTCTACCGTACTGTTTCGGCTGGGAAGCATGCGGATGTCTTAACCCTTAGACCCAATGCTGTTGAATCCATGACAGGACTGTGGAGAATTAGGGCTGTTTGTGTGTGGACAGTGCATTGGGAAAGTATTCAGACCCCTTCACCTTTTCTTTGCCTTATTCTAAAATGGATTCAATGTTTTTTTTCCTCATACCCCCATAATAACAAAGCAAAAACAGGTTAAGACATTTTTTGCAAATGTATCAAATATTTAAAAAATATCACATTTATATAAGTATTCAGACCCTTTACTCAATACTTTGAAGCACCTTTGGCAGAGATTATAGCCTCAAGTCTTCTTGGGTATGATGCTACAAGTTTGGCACACCTGTATTTGTGGAGGTTCTCCCATTCTTCTCTGCAGATCCTCTCAAGCTCTGTCGGGTTGGATGGGGAACGTCGCTGCGCAGCTATTTTCAGGTCTCTCCAGAGATGTTTGATCAGGTTCAAGTCCGGGGTCTGGCTGGGCCACTCAAGGACATTCAGAGACTTGTCCCAAAGCCACTCCTGCGTTGGCTTGGCTGTGTGCTTAGGGCCGTTGTCTTGTTGAAAGGTGAACCTTCGCCCCAGTCTGATGTCCTAAGGATCTCTCTGTACTTTGCTCCGTTCATCTCTCCCTAGATCCTGACTAGTCTCTCAGTCCCTGCCGCTGAAAAACACCACCATAGCATGATGCTGCCACCACCATGCTTCACCGTAGGGATGGTATTGTCCAGGTGATGAGCGGCGCCTGGTTTTCTCCAGACGTGACACTTGGCATTCAGGCCAAATAGTTCAATCTTGTTTCTCATGGTCTGAGAATCCTTTAGGTGCCTTTTGGCAAACTTCAAGCGTGCTGTCGTGCCTTTAACAGAGGAGTGGCTTCCGTCTGGCCACTCTACCATAAAGGCCTGATTGGTGGAGTGCTGCAGAGATGGTTGTCCTTCTGGAAGGTTCTCCAATCTCCACAGAGGAACTCTGGAGCTCTGTCAGAGCGACCATCGGGTTCTTGGTCACCTCCCTGACTGGGCGGCCAGCTCTAGGAAGTGTCTTGGTGGTTCCAAACTTCTTCCATTGAAGAATGATGGAGACCACTGTGTTCTTGGGGACCTTCAATACTGCAGATGTCTTTTGGTACCTTTCCCCAGATCTGTGCCTCGACACAATCCTCTCTCTGAGCTCTACGGAGGATTCCTTCAACCTCGTGGGTTTTGCTCTACCTGTCAAGTGCGAGCCTTTCCTAATCATTTACCACAGGTGGACTCCCAAGTTGTAGAAACATCGATGATGAATGGAAACAGGATGCACCTGAGCTCAATTGAGTCTCAGAGCAAAGGGTCTGAATACTAATCAGGTCTGACCCTGATGTGAATCAGCTTTCTGTGTAGATGGATTGAATAATTGCAGAAAGGGTCTGAATACTAATCAGGTCTGACCCTGATGTGAATCAGCTTTCTGTGTAGATGGATTGAATAATTGCAGAAAGGGTCTGAATACTAATCAGGTCTGACCCTGATGTGAATCAGCTTTCTGTGTAGATGGATTGAATAATTGCAGAAAGGGTCTGAATACTAATCAGGTCTGACCCTGATGTGAATCAGCTTTCTGTGTAGATGGATTGAATAATTGCAGAAAGGGTCTGAATACTAATCAGGTCTGACCCTGATGTGAATCAGCTTTCTGTGTAGATGGATTGAATCATTGCAGAAAGGGTCTGAATACTAATCAGGTCTGACCCTGATGTGAATCAGCTTTCTGTGTAGATGGATTGAATAATTGCAGAAAGGGTCTGAATACTAATCAGGTCTGACCCTGATGTGAATCAGCTTTCTGTGTAGATGGATTGAATAATTGCAGAAAGGGTCTGAATACTAATCAGGTCTGACCCTGATGTGAATCAGCTTTCTGTGTAGATGGATTGAATAATTGCAGAAAGGGTCTGAATACTAATCAGGTCTGACCCTGATGTGAATCAGCTTTCTGTGTAGATGGATTGAATAATTGCAGAAAGGGTCTGAATACTAATCAGGTCTGACCCTGATGTGAATCAGCTTTCTGTGTAGATGGATTGAATAATTGCAGAAAGGGTCTGAATACTAATCAGGTCTGACCCTGATGTGAATCAGCTTTCTGTATAGATGGATTGAATCATTGTTTTCCTCCATTGTAGAATAAGACTGTAACCTAACAACATGTGGAACAAGGAAGGGGGTCTGAATACTTTCCAAATGCACTGCATTAGTTACCATATGTGTGTGAATGTGTAACCGTGTGAATGTGTTACCGTGTGTCTCCAGGTTGAAGTCTGTGTGTAACCGTGTGTCTCCAGGCTGATGTCTGTGTGTGACCGTGTGTCTCCAGGCTGAAGTCTATGTGTAACCGTGTATCTCCAGGCTGAAGTCTGTGTGTGTATGTGTAACCGTATGTCTCCAGGCTGAAGTCTATGTGTAACCGTATGTCTCCAGGCTGAAGTCTATGTGTAACCGTGTGTCTCCAGGCTGAAGTCTATGTGTAACCGTGTGTCTCCAGGCTGAAGTCTATGTGTAACCGTGTGTCTCCAGGCTGAAGTCTGTGTAACCGTGTGTCTCCAGGCTGAAGTCTGTGTGTAACCGTGTGTCTCCAGGTTGAAGTCTATGTGTAACCGTGTGTCTCCAGGCTGAAGTCTATGTGTAACCGTGTGTCTCCAGGCTGAAGTCTGTAACCGTGTGTCTCCAGGCTGAAGTCTATGTGTAACCGTGTGTCTCCAGGCTGAAGTCTATGTGTAACCGTGTGTCTCCAGGCTGAAGTCTATGTGTAACCGTGTGTCTCCAGGCTGAAGTCTGTGTAACCGTATGTCTCCAGGCTGAAGTCTGTGTAACCGTGTGTCTCCAGGCTGAAGTCTATGTGTAACCGTGTGTCTCCAGGCTGAAGTCTATGTGTAACCGTGTGTCTCCAGGCTGAAGTCTATGTGTAGGGACCGGTCCTCCTCGGCTGTGATCTACAGACCTCTGGGAACACTGAAACGCACCAGACCAGAGCAGCACACCCACGGTGAGACTCTCTCTCCTGACCACAGCCAGCTATCCCTTCCAACCAGCCTTTCTACATTATTTCACTGCTTTGTGATTGGCTCTGTTGTTTATACCAGGTGTGGACTGTGCCGATTGGCTGTTTGAGGGGGCGGACCTGGCCCCTGTCAGGAAGAGGGTGATGATGCAGGAGGCCACACCCACAACGCTCCCTAACCCCCCCGACGAACCTCTACCCCTAACACACATACCTCTCATCACAGGAGACTACATGGACTGTACCGAATCTAATGATGATGATGAGGAGGAGAGAGACCTGGAGGAAGAAGAGAGAGGTGGGGAGAGAGACGAGGGGTCTGTGTCTAATTCTGGCACCCCTCCTCCTCGCTGGGAGGAGTTTTTCACCACGGAGATACTGACGGACAGCCAGACCAGCCAACCACACTCCTGCTCGCACACAAGCCCCTCTCACTCCACACTCACAGGCTCCCAGACCCCAGAGCTGTTTGTTGATGACTACGCCAAACTCCCCTCGCCGTCAATTCCTCTCTCGGCTGGGCGAGGCCTGAGTCAGGCTGAAAGCATGCTCATCCAATCAGAAGACCGGTGTCAGGGAGATGCATTGACCAATCTGGATGCTGGGGGGGAGGAGAGTGGCAGCCACACTCACCAATCAGAGCCAACGGAGTCTCAGGTGTCATCAGACTTTGACATCCCGTCTACGCCGGAGTCACACACACCTGGACCAGACGACCTCAGCGATCTGTACAGGAGACTGGCCGCTGGAGAGGAAGTGGTCACCAGGACAGGAAGTCAGGCCCTCTGACCCCGTCTACGCCGGAGTCACACACACCTGGACCAGACGACCTCAGCGATCTGTACAGGAGACTGGCCGCTGGAGAGGAAGTGGTCACCAGGACAGGAAGTCAGGCCCTCTGACCCCGTCTACGCCGGAGTCACACACACCTGGACCAGACGACCTCAGCGATCTGTACAGGAGACTGGCCGCTGGAGAGGAAGTGGTCACCAGGACAGGAAGTCAGTCTCTCTGACCCCGTCTACCTCTTTGTATATAGACCGAGGGAAGAGGAAGCGAGACATTCCACCCACTAGTTTCTTCTGATTCTTATACAGTCAATGAGCTGAACAGACCAAACCCAGCTGCTAATGCATTGGTGCCTATGGGAGAGCAATCACCTTAAGCAGAACGGAACTTTGTGGCCATGATATACAGTAGCTTAGTAATGTCCGAACCTTAACTCTGATCATTCCATCCAGGTGACCACTTTAAAATGGTGGAAGCCCTCAATGTCCAGGTTATGTGTAAGAGGAGTCCATCTCTGTTATAGAGTTGATGGATGATTGTGGGTTCTTGACAATGTCTTCCTCACCCAGAAAATAGTCGACTTGAAGTTGGACAAAAACAGACAATTGATTAATGCATATATACGATTTTATGTGTGGGTCCATAGCATTATCTACACAGACCATATCCATGCCCTACTTTGTTATAGAGACACCATAGTCATGCCCTACTTTGTTATAGAGACACCATAGTCATGCCCTATATACGCCTGGCCTATCAGGGCCAAGAGAAACCACAGCTACTCCTCGACCACCCTGGGAAATGTTCAGTAGGGAAGTAACAGTCTTTCTGCGGTCTCTCAACTGGAGTCTGCTCCTGCCAGGCTAACGCAGTTCTGTAGAGAATAAAGTCTGTTGTAGCTGTTCTGAACGGTAGAGAATAAAGTCTGTTGTAGCCGTTCTGAACTGTAGAGAATAAAGTCTGTTGTAGCTGTTCTGAACTGTAGAGAATAAAGTCTGTTGTAGCCGTTCTGAACTGTAGAGAATAAAGTCTGTTGTAGCTGTTCTGAACTGTAGAGAATAAAGTCTGTTGTAGCTGTTCTGAACTGTAGAGAATAAAGTCTGTTGTAGCTGAACTGTAGAGAATAAAGTCTGTTGTAGCTGTTCTGAACTGTAGAGAATAAAGTCTGTTGTAGCTGAACTGTAGAGAATAAAGTCTGTTGTAGCTGTTCTGAACTGTAGAGAATAAAGTCTGTTGTAGCTGAACTGTAGAGAATAGTCTGTTGTAGCCGTTCTGAACTGTAGAGAATAAAGTCTGTTGTAGCCGTTCTGAACTGTAGAGAATAAAGTCTGTTGTAGCTGTTCTGAACTGTAGAGAATAAAGTCTGTTGTAGCTGTTCTGAACTGTAGAGAATAAAGTCTGTTGTAGCTGTTCTGAACTGTAGAGAATAAAGTCTGTTGTAGCTGAACTGTAGAGAATAAAGTCTGTTGTAGCCGTTCTGAACTGTAGAGAATAAAGTCTGTTGTAGCCGTTCTGAACTGTAGAGAATAAAGTCTGTTGTAGCCGTTCTGAACTGTAGAGAATAAAGTCTGTTGTAGCCGTTCTGAACTGTAGAGAATAGTCTGTTGTAGCTGAACTGTAGAGAATAAAGTCTGTTGTAGCTGTTCTGAACTGTAGAGAATAAAGTCTGTTGTAGCCGTTCTGAACTGTAGAGAATAAAGTCTGTTGTAGCTGAACTGTAGAGAATAAAGTCTGTTGTAGCTGTTCTGAACTGTAGAGAATAAAGTCTGTTGTAGCTGAACTGTAGAGAATAAAGTCTGTTGTAGCCGTTCTGAACTGTAGAGAATAAAGTCTGTTGTAGCTGAACTGTAGAGAATAAAGTCTGTTGTAGCTGTTCTGAACTGTAGAGAATAAAGTCTGTTGTAGCTGTTCTGAACTGTAGAGAATAAAGTCTGTTGTAGCCGTTCTGAACTGTAGAGAATAAAGTCTGTTGTAGCTGTTCTGAACTGTAGAGAATAAAGTCTGTTGTAGCTGTTCTGAACTGTAGAGAATAAAGTCTGTTGTAGCCGTTCTGAACTGTAGAGAATAAAGTCTGTTGTAGCCGTTCTGAACTGTAGAGAATAAAGTCTGTTGTAGCCGTTCTGAACTGTAGAGAATAAAGTCTGTTGTAGCCGTTCTGAACTGTAGAGAATAAAGTCTGTTGTAGCTGTTCTGAACTGTAGAGAATAAAGTCTGTTGTAGCCGTTCTGAACTGTAGAGAATAAAGTCTGTTGTAGCCGTTCTGAACTGTAGAGAATAAAGTCTGTTGTAGCTGTTCTGAACTGTAGAGAATAAAGTCTGTTGTAGCTGTTCTGAACTGTAGAGAATAAAGTCTGTTGTAGCTGAACTGTAGAGAATAAAGTCTGTTGTAGCTGAACTGTAGAGAATAAAGTCTGTTGTAGCTGAACTGTAGAGAATAAAGTCTGTTGTAGCTGAACTGTAGAGAATAAAGTCTGTTGTAGCTGAACTGTAGAGAATAAAGTCTGGTGTAGCTGAACTGTAGAGAATAAAGTCTGTTGTAGCCGTTCTGAACTGTAGAGAATAAAGTCTGTTGTAGCCGTTCTGAACTGTAGAGAATAAAGTCTGTTGTAGCCGTTCTGAACTGTAGAGAATAAAGTCTGTTGTAGCCGTTCTGAACTGTAGAGAATAAAGTCTGTTGTAGCTGAACTGTAGAGAATAAAGTCTGTTGTAGCCGTTCTGAACTGTAGAGAATAAAGTCTGTTGTAGCTGAACTGTAGAGAATAAAGTCTGTTGTAGCTGAACTGTAGAGAATAAAGTCTGTTGTAGCCGTTCTGAACTGTAGAGAATAAAGTCTGTTGTAGCTGTTCTGAACTGTAGAGAATAAAGTCTGTTGTAGCTGTTCTGAACTGTAGAGAATAAAGTATGTTGTAGCCGTTCTGAACTGTAGAGAATAAAGTCTGTTGTAGCCGTTCTGAACTGTAGAGAATAAAGTCTGTTGTAGCTGTTCTGAACTGTAGAGAATAAAGTCTGTTGTAGCCGTTCTGAACTGTAGAGAATAAAGTCTGTTGTAGCTGAACTGTAGAGAATAAAGTCTGTTGTAGCTGTTCTGAACTGTAGAGAATAAAGTCTGTTGTAGCTGAACTGTAGAGAATAAAGTCTGTTGTAGCTGAACTGTAGAGAATAAAGTCTGTTGTAGCTGAACTGTAGAGAATAAAGTCTGTTGTAGCTGAACTGTAGAGAATAAAGTCTGTTGTAGCTGAACTGTAGAGAATAAAGTCTGTTGTAGCTGAACTGTAGAGAATAAAGTCTGTTGTAGCCGTTCTGAACTGTAGAGAATAAAGTCTGTTGTAGCCGTTCTGAACTGTAGAGAATAAAGTCTGTTGTAGCCGTTCTGAACTGTAGAGAATAAAGTCTGTTGTAGCCGTTCTGAACTGTAGAGAATAAAGTCTGTTGTAGCTGAACTGTAGAGAATAAAGTCTGTTGTAGCCGTTCTGAACTGTAGAGAATAAAGTCTGTTGTAGCTGAACTGTAGAGAATAAAGTCTGTTGTAGCTGAACTGTAGAGAATAAAGTCTGTTGTAGCTGAACTGTAGAGAATAAAGTCTGTTGTAGCTGTTCTGAACTGTAGAGAATAAAGTCTGTTGTAGCTGTTCTGAACTGTAGAGAATAAAGTATGTTGTAGCCGTTCTGAACTGTAGAGAATAAAGTCTGTTGTAGCCGTTCTGAACTGTAGAGAATAAAGTCTGTTGTAGCTGTTCTGAACTGTAGAGAATAAAGTCTGTTGTAGCCGTTCTGAACTGTAGAGAATAAAGTCTGTTGTAGCTGAACTGTAGAGAATAAAGTCTGTTGTAGCTGTTCTGAACTGTAGAGAATAAAGTCTGTTGTAGCTGAACTGTAGAGAATAAAGTCTGTTGTAGCTGAACTGTAGAGAATAAAGTCTGTTGTAGCTGAACTGTAGAGAATAAAGTCTGTTGTAGCTGAACTGTAGAGAATAAAGTCTGTTGTAGCTGAACTGTAGAGAATAAAGTCTGTTGTAGCTGAACTGTAGAGAATAAAGTCTGTTGTAGCCGTTCTGAACTGTAGAGAATAAAGTCTGTTGTAGCCGTTCTGAACTGTAGAGAATAAAGTCTGTTGTAGCCGTTCTGAACTGTAGAGAATAAAGTCTGTTGTAGCCGTTCTGAACTGTAGAGAATAAAGTCTGTTGTAGCTGAACTGTAGAGAATAAAGTCTGTTGTAGCCGTTCTGAACTGTAGAGAATAAAGTCTGTTGTAGCTGAACTGTAGAGAATAAAGTCTGTTGTAGCTGAACTGTAGAGAATAAAGTCTGTTGTAGCCGTTCTGAACTGTAGAGAATAAAGTCTGTTGTAGCCGTTCTGAACTGTAGAGAATAAAGTCTGTTGTAGCCGTTCTGAACTGTAGAGAATAAAGTCTGTTGTAGCTGAACTGTAGAGAATAAAGTCTGTTGTAGCCGTTCTGAACTGTAGAGAATAAAGTCTGTTGTAGCCGTTCTGAACTGTAGAGAATAAAGTCTGTTGTAGCCGTTCTGAACTGTAGAGAATAAAGTCTGTTGTAGCTTCTGAACTGTAGAGAATAAAGTCTGTTGTAGCCGTTCTGAACTGTAGAGAATAAAGTCTGTTGTAGCTGTTCTGAACTGTAGAGAATAAAGTCTGTTGTAGCTGTTCTGAACTGTAGAGAATAAAGTCTGTTGTAGCTTCTGAACTGTAGAGAATAAAGTCTGTTGTAGCTGAACTGTAGAGAATAAAGTCTGTTGTAGCCGTTCTGAACTGTAGAGAATAAAGTCTGTTGTAGCCGTTCTGAACTGTAGAGAATAAAGTCTGTTGTAGCTGTTCTGAACTGTAGAGAATAAAGTCTGTTGTAGCTGTTCTGAACTGTAGAGAATAAAGTCTGTTGTAGCCGTTCTGAACTGTAGAGAATAAAGTCTGTTGTAGCTGAACTGTAGAGAATAAAGTCTGTTGTAGCTGAACTGTAGAGAATAAAGTCTGTTGTAGCTGTTCTGAACTGTAGAGAATAAAGTCTGTTGTAGCCGTTCTGAACTGTAGAGAATAAAGTCTGTTGTAGCTGAACTGTAGAGAATAAAGTCTGTTGTAGCTGTTCTGAACTGTAGAGAATAAAGTCTGTTGTAGCTGTTCTGAACTGTAGAGAATAAAGTCTGTTGTAGCTGAACTGTAGAGAATAAAGTCTGTTGTAGCTGAACTGTAGAGAATAAAGTCTGTTGTAGCTGAACTGTAGAGAATAAAGTCTGTTGTAGCCGTTCTGAACTGTAGAGAATAAAGTCTGTTGTAGCTGTTCTGAACTGTAGAGAATAAAGTCTGTTGTAGCCGTTCTGAACTGTAGAGAATAAAGTCTGTTGTAGCTGAACTGTAGAGAATAAAGTCTGTTGTAGCTGAACTGTAGAGAATAAAGTCTGTTGTAGCTGAACTGTAGAGAATAAAGTCTGTTGTAGCTGTTCTGAACTGTAGAGAATAAAGTCTGTTGTAGCCGTTCTGAACTGTAGAGAATAAAGTCTGTTGTAGCTGAACTGTAGAGAATAAAGTCTGTTGTAGCTGTTCTGAACGGTAGAGAATAAAGTCTGTTGTAGCTGAACTGTAGAGAATAAAGTCTGTTGTAGCTGAACTGTAGAGAATAAAGTCTGTTGTAGCTGAACTGTAGAGAATAAAGTCTGTTGTAGCTGTTCTGAACTGTAGAGAATAAAGTCTGTTGTAGCTGTTCTGAACTGTAGAGAATAAAGTCTGTTGTAGCCGTTCTGAACTGTAGAGAATAAAGTCTGTTGTAGCCGTTCTGAACTGTAGAGAATAAAGTCTGTTGTAGCTGAACTGTAGAGAATAAAGTCTGTTGTAGCCGTTCTGAACTGTAGAGAATAAAGTCTGTTGTAGCTGAACTGTAGAGAATAAAGTCTGTTGTAGCTGAACTGTAGAGAATAAAGGAACCAAGTTTAAACCAAAATGTCTTTATTTAAACCTTAAAAGGAACTTCAACAACAAGTGTAGTGACATTAACTTGGAGCTCGTGGTGAAATCAGGAGGCTGCTGATATACTGATGGCTTCAGTCTTCCCACTGTTCTGCTCCACACAGCTCACATGGAGAGACCCGTCCCTGAAACACACACACCACACAGCTCACATGGAGAGACCCGTCCCTGAAACACACACACCACACACAGCTCACATGGAGAGACCCGTCCCTGAAACACACACACCACACAGCTGACATGGAGAGACCCGTCCCTGAAACACACACACCACACAGCTCACATGGAGAGACCCGTCCCTGAAACACACACACCACACAGCTCACATGGAGAGACCCGTCCCTGAAACACACACACCACACAGCTCACATGGAGAGACCCGTCCCTGAAACA
Source organism: Oncorhynchus nerka (assembly GCF_034236695.1). Taxonomy (NCBI): domain Eukaryota; kingdom Metazoa; phylum Chordata; class Actinopteri; order Salmoniformes; family Salmonidae; genus Oncorhynchus; species Oncorhynchus nerka. Next base: position 23,635 of record NW_027040217.1, on the reverse strand, counting down.
CACACCACACACTCACATGGAGAGACCCGTCCCTGAAACACACACACACACACACACAGCTCACATGGAGAGACCCGTCCCTGAAACACACACACCACACAGCTCACATGGAGAGACCCGTCCCTGAAACACACACACCACACAGCTCACATGGAGAGACCCGTCCCTGAAACACACACACCACACACCACACAGCTCACATGGAGAGACCCGTCCCTGAAACACACACACCACACAGCTCACATGGAGAGACCCGTCCCTGAAACACACACACCACACAGCTCACATGGAGAGACCCGTCCCTGAAACACACACACCACACAGCTCACATGGAGAGACCCGTCCCTGAAACACACACACCACACAGCTCACATGGAGAGACCCGTCCCTGAAACACACACACCACACACACACACCACACAGCTCACATGGAGAGACCCGTCCCTGAAACACACAGGTTACACACACACACACACACACCACACAGCTCACATGGAGAGACCAGTCCCTGAAACACACACACCACACAGCTCACATGGAGAGACCCGTCCCTGAAACACACACACCACACAGCTCACATGGAGAGACCCGTCCCTGAAACACACAGGTTACACACACACACACACACACACCACACAGCTCACATGGAGAGACCAGTCCCTGAAACACACACACCACACAGCTCACATGGAGAGACCCGTCCCTGAAACACACACAGGTTACACACACAACGGTCCAGTCCACAGCTGAAACACACACACACACACACACAACGGTCCAAATACAAGGTCCAGTCCACAGCTGAGAAACACACACACACACAACGGTCCAGTCCACAGCTAAAACACACAACGGTCCAAATACAAGGTCCAGTCCACAGCTGAGAAACACACACACACACACAACGGTCCAAATACAAGGTCCAGTCCACAGCTAAAACACACACACACACAACAACGGTCCAGTCCACAGCTAAAACACACACACACACAACGGTCCAAATACAAGGTCCAGCCCACAGCTAAAACACACACACACACAACGGTCCAGTCCACAGCTAAAACACACACACAACGGTCCAAATACAAGGTCCAGTCCACAGCTGAAACACACAACGGTCCAAATACAAGGTCCAGTCCACAGCTGCTGGGTGTTACCTCTTCATGGTCACCACGGCATCAATGTCATGGTTGTCCTCTTTGGTCTCCAGGTCTCTCAGAACAATCTGCAGATAAGAGAGATCTGTTGGTTCTCTGGTGGAGTGTGTGTGTGTGTGTTTACGTACCTTGGCCAGTCTCTCTGGTGGAGGTTGTGTGTGTGTGTTTACGTACCTTGGCCAGTCTCTCTGGTGGAGGTTGTGTGTGTGTGTTTACGTACCTTGGCCAGTCTCTGGTGGAGTGTGTGTGTGTGTGTGTTTACGTACCTTGGCCAGTCTCTCTGGTGGAGGGGTTGTGTGTGTGTGTGTGTGTGTTTACGTACCTTGGCCAGTCTCTCTGGTGGAGGGGTTGTGTGTGTGTGTGTTTACGTACCTTGGCCAGTCTCTCTGGTGGAGGGGTTGTGTGTGTGTGTGTTTACGTACCTTGGCCAGTCTCTCTGGTGGAGGGGTTGTGTGTGTGTGTGTGTGTGTGTGTGTGTTTACGTACCTTGGCCAGTCTCTCTGGTGGAGGGGTTGTGTGTGTGTGTGTTTACGTACCTTGGCCAGTCTCTCTGGTGGAGGGGTTGTGTGTGTGTGTGTGTGTGTGTGTGTGTGTGTGTTTACGTACCTTGGCCAGTCTCGGTGGTTCTCTGGTGGAGGGGTTGTGTGTGTGTGTGTGTGTGTGTGTGTGTGTGTGTTTAAGTACCTTGGCCAGTCTCTCTGGCTGCTCTGTGGTTTTCTGGTAAAGCTCCAGACAGAGGGATTCCAGGCGGCCAGGACCAGACAGGATGTGATGTCGCCGAGCAGGAAGGGGCGTGCCCGAGGGGAGGAGCACAGAGAACACCTCCGCCCCTGTTTCATCCACCTCCTGTCAATCACACAGATTAGCCAATCAGAAGCTACTCTATTAGTCACTGATCTGTGTGTGTGTGTGTGTGTGTGTGTGTGTGTGTGTGGTGTGGTGTGTGTGTGTGTGTGTGTGTACCTTGAGCAGAATGTCTGAGACACAGGCTTCCACGGTAACAGACTCTGGGGAGGAGCCAATCTCCCGCCCGACTAGAAGGCCCGCTTCCATCGCTGCGCCGACCGCTATGACCTCATCAGGAGGGGCGGAGCTTAGCAGCTCCACGTCAGCGAACAGATCTTTGATCATCTGCTGCAGCCGAGGAATCCTCGCAGAACCCCCGCAGAGAACCACCTGGAACACACAGTGTTAAACCCCCGCAGAGAACCACCTGGAACACAGTGTTAAACCCCCCGAGAGAACCACCTGGAACACAGTGTGTTAAACCCCCGCAGAGAACCACCTGGAACACACAGTGTTAAACCCCCGCAGAGAACCACCTGGAACACAGTGTGTTAAACCCCCCAGAGAACCACCTGGAACACAGTGTTAAACCCCCGCAGAGAACCACCTGGAACACACAGTGTTAAACCCCGCAGAGAACCACCTGGAACACAGTGTTAAACCCCTGCAGAGAACCACCTGGAACACAGTGTTAAACCCCCCGCAGAGAACCACCTGGAACACAGTGTGTTAAACCCCCGCAGAGAACCACCTGGAACACAGTGTTAAACCCCACAGAGAACCACCTGGAACACAGTGTTTAAACCCCCTGCAGAGAACCACCTGGAACACAGTGTTAAACCCCCGCAGAGAACCACCTGGAACACAGTGTTAAACCCCCCGCAGAGAACCACCTGGAACACAGTGTGTTAAACCCCCCGCAGAGAACCACCTGGAACACAGTGTTAAACCCCCACAGAGAACCACCTGGAACACAGTGTGTTAAACCCCCTGCAGAGAACCACCTGGAACACAGTGTTAAACCCCCGCAGAGAACCACCTGGAACACACAGTGTTAAACCCCTGCAGAGAACCACCTGGAACACACAGTGTTAAACCCCCGCAGAGAACCACCTGGAACACACAGTGTTAAACCCCCGCAGAGAACCACCTGGAACACACAGTGTTAAACCCCCGTCCACCTGGAACACACAGTGTTAAACCCCCCATAGAGAACCACCTGGAACACACAATGTTAAACCCCCCGCAGAGAACCATCTGGAACACAGTTAAAATGGAGAGGGGGGAGTTCTATGCAGGGTGGGCCTGGGAGGGCATATGAGAATATGGTCATCCCTACTCCATGCCCTAGTCTATCTATCTGTAATGATGTCTGAGTGTTGGAGTGTCCCTGGCTATCTGTAATGATGTCTGAGTGATGGAGTGTGTCCCAGTCTATCTATCTGTAATGATGTCTGAGTGTTGGAGCGTGTCCCTGGCTAGCCATCAATAAAAAAAATAAACATGCAGTCTCCTTAATATAAGGAATTTGAAATAATTTACACTTGATACTTAAGTATATTTAAAACCAAATACTTTTACTCTGGTATTTTACTTGTCATTTTCTATTAAAAAAGGTATCTTTACTTTTACTCAACTATGACAATTGGGTACTTTTTTCTACCACTGAAATCAGTGGACTTATTTCCTTATATGAACTGTAACTCAGTCAAATTGTTGCATTATGTATATATAGTAATGTTCACTGTCCTGCGTATTAGACAGTGTCTGAAAAGACAGGTAAAGATCATTAAAAAGGGGCGGTGCTTGAATGTGTAAATAAGCCAATAGGCAGAGGGGCAGCCTACATTCTCAAATTCTCTGTATGGTAATAATTAGAAAATAAAAATATTAATATTATTGGTTTCTTGCATCACACAACACAGTGCAAGTCCCAGACCCGCGGTGTCCCAGACCAAGTTAAAAAAGTAATCATGTCAAGCCCTTCATGTTGTTAAAAACCTTAAGTCTCATGCAATGTAGGCCTTCATTGACCACAACATATAGGCTACTGGAGGCCTTCATTGACCACAACATATAGGCTACTGGAGGCCTTCATTGACCACAACATATAGGCTACTGGAGGCCTTCATTGAACACAACATATAGGCTACTGGAGGCCTTCATTGACCACAACATATAGGCTACTGGAGGCCTTCATTGACCACAACATATAGGCTACTGGAGGCCTTCATTGAACACAACATATAGGCTACTGGAGGCCATCATTGACCACAACATATAGGCTACTGGAGGCCATCATTGACCACAACATATAGGCTACTGGAGGCCTTCATTGACCACAACATATAGGCTACTGTAGGCCTTCATTGAACACGACATATAGGCTACTGTAGGCCTTCATTGACCACAACATATAGGCTACTGGAGGCCTTCATTGAACACAACATATAGGCTACTGGAGGCCATCATTGACCACAACATATAGGCTACTGGAGGCCATCATTGACCACAACATATAGGCTACTGGAGGCCTTCATTGACCACAACATATAGGCTACTGTAGGCCTTCATTGAACACGACATATAGGCTACTGTAGGCCTTCATTGACCACAACATATAGGCTACTGGAGGCCTTCATTGACAACAACATATAGGCTACTGGAGGCCTTCATTGACCACAACATATAGGCTACTGGAGGCCTTCATTGACCACAACATATAGGCTACTGGAGGCCTTCATTGACCACAACATATAGGCTACTGGAGGCCTTCATTGACCACAACATATAGGCTACTGGAGGCCTTCATTGAACACGACATATAGGCTACTGGAGGCCTTCATTGAACACAACATATAGGCTACTGGAGGCCATCATTGAACACGACATATAGGCTACCGGAGGCCATCATTGAACACGACATATAGGCTACCGGAGGCCATCATTGAACACGACATATAGGCTACCGGAGGCCATCATTGAACACGACATATAGGCTACCGGAGGCCATCATTGACCACGACATATAGGCTACTGGAGGCCATCATTGAACACGACATATAGGCTACTGGAGGCCTTCATTGAACACGACATATAGGCTACTGGAGGCCATCATTGAACACGACATAGGCTACTGGAGGCTTTCATTGAACACCACATATAGGCTACTGGAGGCCATCATTGAACACCACATATAGGCTACTGGAGGCCTTCATTGAACACGACATATAGGCTACTGGAGGCCATCATTGAACACGACATATAGGCTACTGGAGGCCTTCATTGAACACGACATATAGGCTACTGGAGGCCATCATTGAACACGACATAGGCTACTGGAGGCCTTCATTGAACACCACATATAGGCTACTGGAGGCCATCATTGAACACCACATATAGGCTACTGGAGGCCTTCATTGAACACGACATATAGGCTACTGGAGGCCATCATTGAACACGACATATAGGCAGGCTACTGGAGGCCATCATTGAACACGACATATAGGCAGGCTACTGGAGGCCTTCATTGAACACGAATAAATAGGCCCTCGAGGTGAAAATAATTACAATTTAGCATTAATAGTGGAGTGATAGATGTGGAAGTAGAGATACCCCCTTGCTCTTAGCATTAATAGTGGAGTGATAGAGATAGTAGAGATACCCCCTTGCTCTTAGCATTAATAGTGGAGTGATAGAGATAGAGATACCCCCTTGCTCTTAGCATTAATAGTGGAGTGATAGAGATAGTAGAGATACCCCCTTGCTCTTTTGCACCCCAGTAAGTAATAATATGGGGATGAGGTAGTCGGCTGGGCTATTTACAGATTCACTGTACACAGCCATCGGTAAGCTGCTAAGACAGCTGAAGCTTCAAGTTTGATGGGGAGAGATTCCAGCTTCAGTGATTTTTGCGATTCGATCCAGTCATTGGCAGCAGAGAACTGGAAGGAAAGGCGGCCAAAGGAGGAATTGGCTTTGGGGGTGACCAGTGAAATATACCTGCTGGAGCGAGTGCTGCTATGGTGACCAGTAGGCTGAGATAAAGTATTTGCTAGGTAAAGCCCTGCCTTATTTACTTATCGATGACCTGGAGCCAGTGGACAACAACAAATTCAAGGTATTGGAGTGGCCATCACAAAGCCCTGACCTCACACTTATAAAAAATGTGTGGACTGAACTGACAAAGTGTGTGCAAGCAAGGAGACCTGCAAACCTGACTCTGTTACACCAGCTCTGTCTGGAGGAATGGGCCAAAATTCACCCAACTTATTGTGGGAGGCTACCAGAAACGTTTGACTCAAATTAAACAATTTAAAGGCAATGCTACCAACTACTAATTGAGTGAATGTAAACTTCTGACCCACTGGGAATGTGATGGAAAAAATAACTCTACAATTATTTTGACATTTCACATTCTTAAAATAAAGTGATCTTAACTCGCCTAAGATAGGGAATTTTTACTTGGTCAAGACTTGTGAAAAACTGAGTTTAAATGTATTTGGCTAATGTGTATGTAAACTTCTGACTTCAACTGTATGTAAATGTCATGAGTAATGTAAGATATGTAGACATTATTAAAGTGCTATTATTTAGAGTGGCAATGTTTAATGTGGCCAGTGATCCATTTATTAAAGTGGCCAGTGATTGGGCATCAATGTAGGCAGCAGCCTCTCTGAGTTAGTGATTGCTGTTTAACAGTCTGATGGCCTTGAGATTAGAAGCTGTTTTTCAGTCTCTCGGTCCCAGCTTTGATGCACCTGTACTGACCTCGCCTTCTGGATGATAGCGGGGTGAACAGGCAGTGGCTCGGGTGGTTAATGTCCTTGATGATCTTTATGGCCTTCCTGTAACATCGGGTGGTGTAGGTGTCCTGGAGGGCATGTAGTTTGCCCCCGGTGATGAGTTGTGCAGACCTCACAACCCTCTGGAGAGCCTTGCAGTTGAGGGTGGTGCAGTTGCTGTACCAGGCTGTGATACAACCCGACATGATGCTCTCAATTGTGCATCTGTAAAAGTTTGTCAGGGTTTTGGGTGACAAGCCACATTTCTTAAGCCTCCTGAGGCCTTCACCAGACGGTCTGTGTGGGTGGACCATTTCAGTTTGTTTATTTTATTAATTACACCTTTATTTAAATAGGCCATAGTGGCAAAGTAATTACAATTTAGCAATTAAAACACTGGAGTGATAGATGTGCAGAAGATGAATGTGCAAGTAGAGATACTGGGATGCAAGATAAATAAATAAATAAATAAATAAATAAATACAGTATGGGGATGAGGTAGTTGGATGGGCTATTTACAGATGGGCTATGTACAGGTGCAGTGATCTGTGAGCTGCTCTGACAGCTGGTGATTAAAGGTAGTGAGGGAGAAAGGAGTCTCCTGCTTTGCTTTATCTTGGCCAGGTCGCACTTGTAAATGAGTACTTGTACTCTGGAGAGCCTTGCGGTTGAGGGTGGTGCATAGACAGGGATCTAACTCCCCTAGCTCCACAATGAGAGCCAGCCTGCCAGCTTAGTGGAGTCTGCCACTAGCACAGTCAGTGTAGTCAGCTCAGCAATCCCCATTGAGACAGTGTCTGTGCCTCGACCTAGGTTGGGCAAAACTAAACATGGCGGTGTTCGCCTCAGCAATCTCACTGGAATAAACACCTAATTTCCTGCCATTATTGAAAGAGATCGTGATACCTCACATCTCAAAATGGGGCTATTTAATGTTAGATCCCTCACTTTCAAGGCAGTTATAGTCAATGAACTAATCACTGATCATAATCTTGATGTGATTGGCCTGCCTGAAACATGGCTTAAGCCTGATGAATTTACGGTGTTAAATGAGGCCTCACCTCCTGGATACACTAGTGACCATATCCCCCGTGCATCCCGCAAAGGTGGAGGTGTTGCTAACATTTACGATAGCAAATTTCAATTTACAAAAAAAATATGTTTTCGTCTTTTGAGCTTCTAGTCATGAAATCTATGCAGCCTACTCAATCACTTTTTATAGCTACTGTTTACAGGCCTCCTGGGCCATATACAGCGTTCCTCACTGAGTTCCCTGAATTCCTAGCGGACCTTGTAGTCATAGCAGATAATATTCTAATCTTTGATGACTTTAATATTCACATGGAAAAGTCCACAGACCCACTCCAAAAGGCTTTCGGAACCATCATCGACTCAGTGGGCTTTGTCCAACATGTCTCTGGACCCACTCACTGTCACAGTCATACGCTGGACCTAGTTTTGTCCCGTGGAATAAATGTTGTGGATCTTACTGTTTTTCCTCATAATCCTGGACTATCCGACCACAATTTTATTACGTTTGCAATCGCAACAAATAATCTGCTCAGACCCCAACCAAGGAGCATCAAAAGTCGTGCTATAAATTCTCAGACAACACAGACTCCCTCTGCCTACCCAAGGACGTCAGAGGACAAAAATCAGTTAACCACCTAACTGAGGAACTCAATTTAACCTTGCGCAATACCCTAGATGCAGTTGCACCCCTAAAAACATTTGTCATAAGAAACTAGCTCCCTGGTATACAGAAAATACCCGAGCTCTGAAGCAAGCTTCCAGAAAATTGGAACGGAAATGGCGCCACACCAAACTGGAAGTCTTCCGACTAGCTTGGAAAGACGGTACCGTGCCGTATCGAAGAGCCCTCACTGCTGCTACACCAAACTGGAATTCTTCTGACTAGCTTGGAAAGACAGTACCGTGCAGTATCGAAGAGCCCTCACTGCTGCTACACCAAACTGGAAGTCTTCAGACTAGCTTGGAAAGACAGTACCGCGCAGTACCGAAGAGCCCTCACTGCTGCTACACCAAACTGGAAGTCTTCCGACTAGCTTGGAAAGACAGTACCGTGCAGTATCGAAGAGCCCTCACTGATGCTACACCAAACTGGCAGTCTTCTGACTAGCTTGGAAAGACAGTACCGTGCAGTATCGAAGAGCCCTCACTGATGCTACACCAAACTGGCAGTCTTCTGACTAGCTTGGAAAGACAGTACCGTGCAGTACCGAAGAGCCCTCACTGCTGCTCGATCATCCTATTTTTCTAACTTAATTGAGGAGAATAAGAACATGCACCAAGTCGCTCTGGATAAGAGCGTCTGCTAAATGACTTAAATGTAATGTAAATGTAAGAACATTCCGAAATGTATTTTTGATATTGTCGCAAAGCTAACTAAAAAGCAGCATTCCCCAAGTGAGGATGGCTTTCACTTCAGCAGTGATAAATTCATCAACTTCTTTAAGGAAAAGATCATGATCATTAGAGAGCAAATTATGGACACCTCTTTAAATCTGCGTATTCCTCCAAAGCTCAGTTGTTGTTTTGATGAAAATAATCATGGCCTCTAAACAGTCAAGCTGCATACTGGACCCTATTCCAACTAAACTACTGAAAGAGCTGCTTCCTGTGCATGGCCCTCCTATGTTGAACATCAAGCTACATACTGGACCCTATTCCAACTACTGAAAGAGCTGCTTCCTGTGCTTGGCCCTCCTATGTTGAACATCAAGCTGCATACTGGACCCTATTCCAACTAAACTACTGACAGAGCTGCTTCCTGTGCTTGGCCCTCCTATGTTGAACATAATAAACGGCTCTCTATCCACCGGATGTGTACCAAACTCACTAAAAGTGGCAGTAATAAAGCCTCTTGAAAAAGCCAAACCTCAAGTCAGACTGAGACTCTGCATTTGTCCTTGTGCTCCTAGACCTTAGTGCTGCTTTTGATACCATCGATCACCGCATTCTTGGAGAGATTGGAAACCCAAATTGGTTTACACGGACAAGTTCTGGCCTGGTTTAAATCTTATCTGTCGGACATATATCCGTTTGTCTGTGGGTGGTTTGTCCTCTGACAAATCAACCGTAAATTTCGGTGTTCCTCAAGGCTTTGTTTTAGGACCACTATTGTTTTCATTATATATTTTACCTCTTGGTGATGTCATTCGAAACCTAATGTTAACTTTCACTGCTATGCGGATGACATATAACTGTACATTTCGATGAAACATGGTGAAGCCCCAAAATTGCCCTCCCTGGAAGCCTGTGTTTCAGACATAAGGAAGTGGATGGCTGCAAATGTTCTACTTTTAAACTCGGACAAAACAGAGATGCTTGTTCTCGGTCCCAAGAACCAAAGAGATCTTCTGTTGGATCTGACAATTAATCTTGATGGTTGTTCAGTCGTCTCAAATAAAACTGAAGGACCTCAGCGTTACTCTGGACCCTGATCTCTCTTTTGACGAACAACATATCAAGACTGTTTCAAGGACAGCTTTTTTCCATCTACGTAACATTGCAAAAATCAGAAACTTTCTGTCCAAAATTGATGCAGAAAAATGAATCCATGCTTTTGTCACTTCTAGGTTAGACTACTGCAATGCTCTACTTTCCGGATACCCGGATAAAGCACTAAATAAACTTCAGTTAGTGCTGAATACGGCTGCTAGAATCCTGACTAGAACCAAAAAATTTGATTATATTACTCCAGTGCTAGCCTCTCTACACTGGCTTCCTGTCAAAGCAAGGGCTGATTTCTAGGTTTTACTGCTAACCTACAAAGCATTACATGGGCTTGCTCCTACCTATCTCTCTGATTTGGTCCTGCCGTACATACCTACACGTACGCTACGGTCACAAGACGCAGGTCTCCTAATTGTCTCTAGAATTGCTAAGCAAACAGTTGGAGGCAGGGCTTTCTCCTTTTGAGCTCCATTTTTATGGAATGGTCTGCCTTCTCTCTTTCCTTCTCTCTCTCTCAGGTGACCTGAGCCATAGGATCATGCCTCAGGACTACCTGGCATGGTGACTCCTTGCTGTCCCCAGTCCACCTGGCCGTGCTGCCTCTCCAGTTGCAACTGTTCTGCCTGCGGCTATGGAACCCTGACCAGTTCACCGGACGTGCAACCTGTCCCAGACCTGCTGTTTTCAACTCTCTAGAGACAGCAGGAGCGGTAGAGATACTATCAATGCTCAGCTATGAAATGCCAAATGACATTTACTCCTGAGGTGCTGACCTGTTGCACCCTCTACAACCACTGTGATTATTATTATTTGATCATGCTGAACATCTTGGCCATGTTCTGTTATAATCTCCACCCGGCACAGCCAGAAGAGGACTGGCCACCCCTCATAGCCTGGTTCCTTTCTAGGTTTCTTCCTCGGTTCCGGCCTTTCCAGGGAGTTTTTCCTAGCCACCGTGCTTCTACACCTGCATTGCTTGCGGTTTGGGATTTAGGCTGGGTTTCTGTACAGCACTTTGTGACATCAGCTGATGTAAGAAGGGCTTTATAAATACATTTCATTGATTGATTTCTGGGTTCCTGTGAGGACCCTGGCAACGCTGTTCTGCACAAGCTGCAGCCTGTGGATGCTTTTTGAGGGGAGCAGTAATCTAGTCGGAAGGTGACCTCTCAGGTTTTAGAGAGAACAGGAGTCAGGCGATGTTCTCAGGTGAAATAATGATGTTGTTTTGTCGGAGAAAGCCAAACTAGCTAGGGATCAAGTCAAACAAGTTGACACGTCACCCCCCCCCCCCCCCCCCCCCCAAAAATACATACTTTTTACTATTTATAAAAAAATCTATAACTATATGTCCAGTATTTACAGAGCGCTGTGACATGGCAACTACCCATGTTAGGTTGGTCAGGGTTACCTTGTTGATGTCACTAGTAGAGAGCCCAGTCGTCTCCAGCAGGCTTCTGATTGGTTGGACACTCTTGTTGAACAGGGAAGAACACAGCAGCTCAAAACGGGCCCTGAGAAAAAAAAAAAACACACAGCGTGACTTTCCTGTGGCGTTGTATGAAGAGGGGGATTGTGAGGGATTGCGCAGCGGTCTAAGGCCCTGCATCGCAGAGGTGTCATTACAGACCCGGGTTCCATTCAGGGCTGTCTCACAACCGGCCGTGATCGGAAGTCCCATAAGGCGGCACATAATTGGCCCAGAGTTATTCGGGTTAGGCAGTCATTGTAAATAAGAATTTGTTCTTAAACCGACTTGGCTAGTTAAATAAATAAATAAAAAATAAACATTGTGGTGGGTAAGAGAGCAGGGGTTTGTGGGTAGTGTAGTCACCTGGAGACGTTGCAGTCGAAGTCCATGCCGTCGTGTAGCGAGTCAACGAAGCAATTAGCAGAACCCAGCGTGGAGAGAGAATGTTTGGCCATGTCTGCTCCGTTCATCAGCTTCAACATGGCCCGTGGGTTACTACTAACATCCTGTTTAAACGACCTACAGACAGACAGACAGACAGCTTCAACATGGCCCGTGGGTTACTACTAACATCTTGTTTAAACGACCTACAGACAGACAGACAGACAGCTTCAACATGGCCCGTGGGTTACTACTAACATCCTGTTCAAACGACCTACAGACAGACAGACAGCTTCAACATGGCCCGTGGGTTACTACTAACATCTTGTTTAAACGACAGACAGACAGACAGACAGACAGACAGACAGACAGACAGACAGACAGACACGTTCTCCCATGTCACCCGTTGGCTTCCAGTTGAAGCTACAAGACTGTGGTGGAGGGGGGAGCCGACAGGCCGGGTGGAGGGGGAGCCGACAGGCCGGGTGGAGGGGAGCCGACAGGCCGGGTGGAGGGGAGCCGACAGGCCGGGTGGAGGGGGAGCCGACAGGCCGGGTGGAGGGGAGCCGACAGGCCGGGTGGAGGGGGAGCCGACAGGCCGGGTGGAGGGGGAGCCGACAGGCCGGGTGGAGGGGCAACAGGCCGGGTGGAGGGGGAGCCGACAGGCCGGGTGGAGGGGAGCCGACAGGCCGGGTGGAGGGGGCAGCCGACAGGCCGGGTGGAGGGGAGGCAACAGGCCGGGTGGAGGGGGAGCCGACAGGCCGGGTGGAGGGGCAACAGGCCGGGTGGAGGGGGAGCCGACAGGCCGGGTGGAGGGGCAACAGGCCGGGTGGAGGGGGGAGCCGACAGGCCGGGTGGAGGGGGGAGCCGACAGGCCGGGTGGAGGGGGGAGCCGACAGGCCGGGTGGAGGGGGGAGCCGACAGGCCGGGTGGCTACATACTGAACTTCACTTGAAAAATGAAGGAGACGCCAATAGAGGCTTCCTTAATTAACTTGATATTTTTGCAGAGAAGATCTTAGTCGCGCAATTTGACATCTAACTAACAGTTGTGTAGTTTTTATCAATGAAAACAAGTCATCTGTCGTTGAATGACAACAAAGACCTTAATGAAGAATCCCTACTGTTGACCAATCACCGACGAAGGACCGTAGACATCGGCCTTTGGCTCACCTCTAGAAAACCCTCACCGAAGTCCAAAACGTCACCAAATGTGGTCATAATATAATAACCCAATGGGGCAGCTGGGAGGCACGGGGACGTCATCCCTACGGACGTCATCCCTACCTTCTATGGAAGTGTTTCAGCTGGGAGGCACGCGGACGTCATCCCTACATTCTATGGAAGTGTTTCAGCTGGGAGGCACGCGGACGTCATCCCTACATTCTATGGAAGCGTTTCAGCTGGGAGGCACGCGGACGTCATCCCTACATTCTATGGAAGCGTTTCAGCTGGGAGGCACGAGGACGTCATCCCTACATTCTATGGAAGTGTTTCAGCTGGGAGGGACCTCATCCCTACATTCTATGGAAGCGTTTCAGCTGGGAGGCACGCGGACCTCATCCCTACATTCTATGGAA
>NW_027040217.1:0-7500 GCF_034236695.1 Oncorhynchus nerka | reverse complement strand
AGTTTATACACCAGGACATGGCTACACACACACACACCAGTTCTCACACACACACACACCAGTACATGGCTACACACACACCAGTTCACACACACACACCAGTTCACACACACACACCAGTTCATGGCTACACACACACACACCAGTACACACACACACACACACCAGTTCATGGCTACACACACCCACACCAGTACACACACCAGTTCACACACACACCAGTACATGGCTACACACACACACCAGTTCACACACACACCAGTACATGGCTACACACACACACCAGTTCACACACACACCAGTACATGGCTACACACACACACCAGTTCACACACACACACACACACCAGTTCACACACACACCAGTTCACACACACCAGTTCACACACACACACACACACCAGTTCACACACCAGTTCACACACACACCAGTTCACACACACACCAGTTCACACACCAGTTCACACACACCAGTACATGGCTACACACACACACACACACACACCAGTTCACACACCACTAGAGGTTGATGGATTAATATCATTAAACTTTTGATATAAAATCCATCTTAACATAACCGCTAGTTATCTACACATGGTTGATGCTATTACACAGCTGGTCCTGCCTTGCATATAATCAATACCTTTTCATTCATCATCCAATCACAGCCTACTTCAATTCATCATCCAATCACAGCCTACTTCAATACCGTGCCTTTTAATTCATCATCCAATCACAGCCTACTTCAATACCGTGCCTTTTCATTCATCATCCAATCACAGCCTACTTCAATACCGTGCCTTTTAATTCATCATCCAATCACAGCCTACTTCAATACCGTGCCTTTTAATTCATCATCCAATCACAGCCTACTTCAATACCGTGCCTTTTAATTCATCATCCAATCACAGCCTACTTCAATACCGTGCCTTTTAATTCATCATCCAATCACAGCCTACTTCAATACCGTGCCTTTTAATTCATCATCCAATCACAGCCTACTTCAATACCGTGCCTTTTCATTCATCATCCAATCACAGCCTACTTCAATACCGTGCCTTTTAATTCATCATCCAATCACAGCCTACTTTAATTCATCATCCAATCACAGCCTACTTTAATTCATCATCCAATCACAGCCTACTTTAATTCATCATCCAATCACAGCCTACTTTAATTCATCATCCAATCACAGCCTACTTTAATTCATCATCCAATCACAGCCTACTTTAATTCATCATCCAATCACAGCCTACTTTAATTCATCATCCAATCACAGCCTACTTTAATTCATCATCCAATCACAGCCTACTTTAATTCATCATCCAATCACAGCCTACTTCAATACCGTGCCTTTTAATTCATCATCCAATCACAGCCTACTTTAATTCATCATCCAATCACAGCCTACTTTAATTCATCATCCAATCACAGCCTACTTCAATACCGTGCCTTTTAATTCATCATCCAATCACAGCCTACTTTAATTCATCATCCAATCACAGCCTACTTCAATACCGTGCCTTTTAATTCATCATCCAATCACAGCCTACTTTAATTCATCATCCAATCACAGCCTACTTCAATACCGTGCCTTTTAATTCATCATCCAATCACAGCCTACTTTAATTCATCATCCAATCACAGCCTACTTCAATTCATCATCCAATCACAGCCTACTTCAACTTCACCAAACGGGGGATGATTTAACAAAAGTGCATTGCCGAAAAAAAAGCTCTCTTTGCACAAATGTACCGAACCATAAACATCTTCCTTAAAATCAATACACAGAAATATATATATTTTTTAACCTGCATATTTAGTTATAAGAAATTCATGTTAGCAGGCAATATTAACTAGGGACGGTTCCGTATTTCACTGAAAGAATAAACGTTTTGTTTTCAGAATGATAGTTTTCAGATTTGACCATATTAATGACCAAAGGCTCATCTTTCTGTGTGTTTATTATGATGAAGTCTATGATTTGATAGAGCAGTCTGACTGAGTGGTGGTAGACAGCAGCAGTCTGACTGAGTGGTGGTAGACAGCAGCAGTCTGACTGAGTGGTGGTAGACAGCAGCAGTCTGACTGAGTGGTGGTAGACAGCAGCAGCTATAGAGCAGTCTGACTGAGTGGTGGTAGACACCAGCAGTCTGACTGAGTGGTGGTAGACAGCAGCAGTCTGACTGAGTGGTGGTAGACAGCAGCAGTCTGACTGAGTGGTGGTAGACACCAGCAGCTATAGAGCAGTCTGACTGAGTGGTGGTAGACACCAGCAGTCTGACTGAGTGGTGGTAGACACCAGCAGTCTGACTGAGTGGTGGTAGACAGCAACAGGCTCGTAAGCATTCATTCAAACAGCACTTTACTGTTTGCCAGCAGCTCTTAGCAATGCTTGAAGCACAGCGCTGTTTATGACTTCAAGCCTATCAACTCCCGAGATTAGGCTGGCAATACTATAGTGCCTATAAGACCATCCAATAGATTAGGCTGACAATACTATAGTGCCTATAAGACCATCCAATAGATTAGGCTGGCAATACTATAGTGCCTATAAGACCATCCAATAGATTAGGCTGGCAATACTATAGTGCCTATAAGACCATCCAATAGATTAGGCTGGCAATACTATAGTGCCTATAAGAACATCCAATAGTCAAAAGGTATATGAAATACAACTGGTAGAGAGAGAAATAGTCGACGCGTCATAATTCCTATAATAACTACAACCTAAAACTTCTTATCTGGGAATATTGAACCACCAGCTTTCATATGTTCTCATGTTCTGAGCAAGGAACTGAAACGTTAGCTTTCTGACATGGCACATATATTACATGGCACATGTATTACATGGCACATGTATGACACGGCACATGTATGACACGGCACATGTATGACACGGCACATGTATGACACGGCACATGTATGACACGGCACATGTATGACACGGCACATGTATGACACGGCACATGTATGACACGGCACATGTATTACACGGCACATGTATTACACGGCACATGTATTACACGGCACATGTATGACACGGCACATGTATGACACGGCACATATATTACATATATTACATGGCACACATATTACATGGCACACATATTACATGGCACATATATTACATGGCACATATATTACATATATTACATGGCACATATATTACATGGCACATATATTACATATATTACATGGCACACATATTACACGGCACATATATTACATATATTACATGGCACATATATTACATGGCACATATATTACATGGCACATATATTACATGGCACACATATTACATGGCACATATATTACATGGCACATATATTACATGGCACATATATTACATGGCACATATATTACATGGCACATATATTACATACTGCATTTTTACATTATTTAAACCAAACTGAACACATAATTATTTATGAGACTTAAATAGACGTTAAAATAAGGGTTCATTCAGTATTGTTGTAATTGTCATCATTACAAACAAATCTTCCGATTAATTCAGTATCGGCTTTTTTTTTTGGTTCTCCAATAAAAATCGGTCGACCTGTAGTTCATACACAAGAAGGAGGAGTAGTGTGTACCTCTTCCCAGAGGGGCAGTCCTGTCCGATTCCGTAGGCCAGTAGAGCAGCAGCTGGCTCGTGGATCAGCCTCAACACGCGGAACCCTGCCGCCTCCGCAGCCGCCCTCAACGCCGCCTTCTGAGCATGTGCGAACTCAAAGGGGACAGTGATGACAGCCTCTGTGACATCAGCGCCCAAGGCCGATTGAGCCGTCTCTATGGAAACAACAATAGATGGGAGGGTGGCCCAGTTCCAAGTGCAGATTTGTTCCTTGTCAGCTCGGGGATTCGAACTTGCAACCTTTCGGTTACTAGTCCCAACGCTCTAACCACTAGGCTACCCTGCCGCCCCGGATGGGAGGGTGGCCCAGTTCCAAGTGGACCTGTAGTACTACACCTCCCCTCCCCCACCCTCGCTGGAGAGCAGACATGTTTTCACATGTGGAAGTAGTTTGACTATAGTTTTAAGTTGCTCCCTGATAGGCTTCCATATTGCTTAGGCCCATTCAATCATCTGGGATCTCCACTAGTGTATAGCGTCGGGGGGGGAAATCGGGACAGTGTGTTCTAACCTTTCATCTTGTGTAGGATCAGCTTGGCAACATCTTGGGGAGCCACATGTCTGGTCATCTCTCCAGTCATCTCATACACTGGCTTCTCTCCCTTGGTGACAACCTGAAACACATCATCATCAGCTTCTCTATACTATCACTCATAACGTAGTGTTAAGTAGTCAGACATGTTAATCACTGAGAGCAGTGTTAGGTAGTCAGACATGTTAATCACTGAGAGCAGTGTTAGGTAGTCAGACATGTTAATCACTGAGAGCAGTGTTAGGTAGTCAGACATGTTAATCACTGAGAGCAGTGTTAGGTAGTCAGACATGTTAATCACTGAGAGCAGTGTTAGGTAGTCAGACATGTTAATCACTGAGAGCAGTGTTAGGTAGTCAGACATGTTAATCACTGAGAGCAGTGTTAAGTAGTCAGACATGTTAATCACTGAGAGCAGTGTTAAGTAGTCAGACATGTTAATCACTGAGAGCAGTGTTAAGTAGTCAGACATGTTAATCACTGAGAGCAGTGTTAAGTAGTCAGACATGTTAATCACTCATAACGTAGTGTTAAGTAGTCAGACATGTTAATCACTGAGAGCAGTGTTAAGTAGTCAGACATGTTAATCACTGAGAGCAGTGTTAAGTAGTCAGACATGTTAATCACTGAGAGCAGTGTTAAGTAGTCAGACATGTTAATCACTGAGAGCAGTGTTAAGTAGTCAGACATGTTAATCACTGAGAGCAGTGTTAGGTAGTCAGACATGTTAATCACTGAGAGCAGTGTTAGGTAGTCAGACATGTTAATCACTGAGAGCAGTGTTAGGTAGTCAGACATGTTAATCACTGAGAGCAGTGTTAGGTAGTCAGACATGTTAATCACTGAGAGCAGTGTTAGGTAGTCAGACATGTTAATCACTGAGAGCAGTGTTAGGTAGTCAGACATGTTAATCACTGAGAGCAGTGTTAGGTAGTCAGACATGTTAATCACTGAGAGCAGTGTTAGGTAGTCAGACATGTTAATCACTGAGAGCAGTGTTAGGTAGTCAGACATGTTAATCACTGAGAGCAGTGTTAGGTAGTCAGACATGTTAATCACTGAGAGCAGTGTTAGGTAGTCAGACATGTTAATCACTGAGAGCAGTGTTAGGTAGTCAGACATGTTAATCACTGAGAGCAGTGTTAGGTAGTCAGACATGTTAATCACTGAGAGCAGTGTTAGGTAGTCAGACATGTTAATCACTGAGAGCAGTGTTAGGTAGTCAGACATGTTAATCACTGAGAGCAGTGTTAGGTAGTCAGACATGTTAATCACTGAGAGCAGTGTTAGGTAGTCAGACATGTTAATCACTGAGAGCAGTGTTAGGTAGTCAGACATGTTAATCACTGAGAGCAGTGTTAGGTAGTCAGACATGTTAATCACTGAGAGCAGTGTTAGGTAGTCAGACATGTTAATCACTGAGAGCAGTGTTAGGTAGTCAGACATGTTAATCACTGAGAGCAGTGTTAGGTAGTCAGACATGTTAATCACTGAATCACTGAGAGCAGTGTTAGGTAGTCAGACATGTTAATCACTGAGAGCAGTGTTAGGTAGTCAGACATGTTAATCACTGAGAGCAGTGTTAGGTAGTCAGACATGTTAATCACTGAGAGCAGTGTTAGGTAGTCAGACATGTTAATCACTGAGAGCAGTGTTAGGTAGTCAGACATGTTAATCACTGAGAGCAGTGTTAGGTAGTCAGACATGCTAATCACTGAGAGCAGTGTTAGGTAGTCAGACATGTTAATCACTGAGAGCAGTGTTAGGTAGTCAGACATGTTAATCACTGAGAGCAGTGTTAGGTAGTCAGACATGTTAATCACTGAGAGCAGTGTTAGGTAGTCAGACATGTTAATCACTGAGAGCAGTGTTAGGTAGTCAGACATGTTAATCACTGAGAGCAGTGTTAGGTAGTCAGACATGTTAATCACTGAGAGCAGTGTTAGGTAGTCAGACATGTTAATCACTGAGAGCAGTGTTAGTAGTCAGACATGTTAATCACTGAGAGCAGTGTTAGGTAGTCAGACATGTTAATCACTGAGAGCAGTGTTAGGTAGTCAGACATGTTAATCACTGAGAGCAGTGTTGGTAGTCAGACATGTTAATCACTGAGAGCAGTGTTAGGTAGTCAGACATGTTAATCACTGAGAGCAGTGTTAGGTAGTCAGACATGTTAATCACTGAGAGCAGTGTTAGGTAGTCAGACATGTTTAATCACTGAGAGCAGTGTTAGGTAGTCAGACATGTTAATCACTGAGAGCAGTGTTAGGTAGTCAGACATGTTAATCACTGAGAGCAGTGTTAGGTAGTCAGACATGTTAATCACTGAGAGCAGTGTAGGTAGTCAGACATGTTAATCACTGAGAGCAGTGTTAGGTAGTCAGACATGTTAATCACTGAGAGCAGTGTTAGGTAGTCAGACATGTTAATCACTGAGAGCAGTGTTAGGTAGTCAGACATGTTAATCACTGAGAGCAGTGTTAGGTAGTCAGACATGTTAATCACTGAGAGCAGTGTTAGGTAGTCAGACATGTTAATCACTGAGAGCAGTGTTAGGTAGTCAGACATGTTAATCACTGAGGTAGTCAGACATGTTAATCACTGGTAGGTAGTCAGACATGTTAATCACTGAGAGCAGTGTTAGGTAGTCAGACATGTTAATCACTGAGAGTGTTAGGTAGTCAGACATGTTAATCACTGAGAGCAGTGTTAGGTAGTCAGACATGTTAATCACTGAGAGCAGTGTTAGGTAGTCAGACATGTTAATCACTGAGAGCAGTGTTAGGTAGTCAGACATGTTAATCACTGAGAGCAGTGTTAGGTAGTCAGGACATGTTAATCACTGAGAGCAGTGTTAAGTAGTCAGACATGTTAATCACTGAGAGCAGTGTTAGGTAGTCAGACATGTTAATCACTGAGCAGTGTTAGGTAGACATGTTAATCACTGAGAGCAGTGTTAATCACTGAGAGAGCAGTGTTAGTAAACAGTAGTAATCACTGACATGTTAATAGTCAGACTCATCATAACGTAGTGTTAAGTAGTCAGACATGTTAATCACTGAGAGCAGTGTTAGGTAGTCAGACATGTTAATCACTGAGAGCAGTGTTAAGTAGTCAGACATGTTAATCACTGAGAACAGTGTTAGGTAGTCTAATAGAGACAGGTATACCAGGTTAATCACTGAGAGTAGTGTTAAGTAGTCAGACATGTTAATCAATTCATAACGTAGTGTTAAGTAGTCAGACATGTTAATCACTGAGAGCAGTGTTAGTAGTCAGACATGTTAACTACCGAGAGCAGGCAAGCAGTCAGACATGTTAATCACTGAGA
>NW_027040216.1:190313-197004 GCF_034236695.1 Oncorhynchus nerka | reverse complement strand
CCACTGGCGATGCTCAGAATAGCTGATGTTTTAAACCAGGTGGTCCACAGCCACTGGCGATGCTCAGAATAGCTGATGTTTTAAACCAGGTGGTCCACAGCCACTGGCGATGCTCAGAATAGCTGATGTTTTAAACCAGGTGGTCCACAGCCACTGGCGATGCTCAGAATAGCTGATGTTTTAAACCAGGTGGTCCACAGCCACTGGCGATGCTCAGAATAGCTGATGTTTTAAACCAGGTGGTCCACAGCCACTGGCGATGCTCAGAATAGCTGATGTTTTAAACCAGGTGGTCCACAGCCACTGGCGATGCTCAGAATAGCTGATGTTTTAAACCAGGTGGTCCACAGCCACTGGCGATGCTCAGAATAGCTGATGTTTTAAACCAGGTGGTCCACAGCCACTGGCGATGCTCAGAATAGCTGATGTTTTAAACCAGGTGGTCCACAGCCACTGGCGATGCTCAGAATAGCTGATGTTTTAAACCAGGTGGTCCACAGCCACTGGCGATGCTCAGAATAGCTGATGTTTTAAACCAGGTGGTCTACAGCCACTGGCGATGCTCAGAATAGCTGATGTTTTAAACCAGGTGGTCCACAGCCACTGGCGATGCTCAGAATAGCTGATGTTTTAAACCAGGTGGTCTACAGCCACAGCCACTGGCGATGCTCAGAATAGCTGATGTTTTAAACCAGGTGGTCTACAGCCACAGCCACTGGCGATGCTCAGAATAGCTGATGTTTTAAACCAGGTGGTCCACAGCCACTGGCGATGCTCAGAATAGCTGATGTTTTAAACCAGGTGGTCTACAGCCACTGGCGATGCTCAGAATAGCTGATGTTTTAAACCAGGTGGTCCACAGCCACTGGCGATGCTCAGAATAGCTGATGTTTTAAACCAGGTGGTCCACAGCCACTGGCGATGCTCAGAATAGCTGATGTTTTAAACCAGGTTGTCTACAGCCACAGCCACTGGCGATGCTCAGAATAGCTGATGTTTTAAACCAGGTTGTCTACAGCCACAGCCGATGCTCAGAATAGCTGATGTTTTAAACCAGGTGGTCCACAGCCACTGGCGATGCTCAGAATAGCTGATGTTTTAAACCAGGTGGTCTACAGCCACTGGCGATGCTCAGAATAGCTGATGTTTTAAACCAGGTGGTCTACAGCCACTGGCGATGCTCAGAATAGCTGATGTTTTAAACCAGGTGGTCCACAGCCACTGGCGATGCTCAGAATAGCTGATGTTTTAAACCAGGTTGTCTACAGCCACAGCCACTGGCGATGCTCAGAATAGCTGATGTTTTAAACCAGGTTGTCTACAGCCACAGCCACTGGCGATGCTCAGAATAGCTGATGTTTTAAACCAGGTTGTCTACAGCCACTGGCGATGCTCAGAATAGCTGATGTTTTAAACCAGGTGGTCTTTCTAAATCAGAGAACAAGAACAGAGCAGACAGAATGAGTATTTCTTGGAAAAAATTAATTTAATTGAACTGGATGTAGATTTGAAAACAGATGAGACATGTTACACTAAGAATATAAATCTTTGTTTAAATTAGAGATGACATTCATCCTCTGTGTAAATTAGAGAGGACATACATCCTCTGTGTAAATTAGAGAGGACATACATCCTCTGTGTAAATTAGAGAGGACATTCATCCTCTGTGTAAATTAGAGAGGACATACATCCTCTGTGTGTAAATTAGAGAGGACATACATCCTCTGTGTGTAAATTAGAGAGGACATACATCCTCTGTGTAAATTAGAGAGGACATACATCCTCTGTGTAAATTAGAGAGGACATACATCCTCTTTGTTTAAATTAGAGAGGACATTCATCCTCTTTGTGTAAATTAGAGAGGACATTCATCCTCTGTGTAAATTAGAGAGGACATACATCCTCTGTGTAAATTAGAGAGGACATACATCCTCTGTGTAAATTAGAGAGGACATACATCCTCTGTGTAAATTAGAGAGGACATACATCCTCTGTGTAAATTAGAGAGGACATACATCCTCTGTGTAAATTAGAGAGGACATACATCCTCTTTGTGTAAATTAGAGAGGACATACATCCTCTTTGTGTAAATTAGAGAGGACATACATCCTCTGTGTAAATTAGAGAGGACATTCATCCTCTTTGTGTAAATTAGAGAGGACATTCATCCTCTTTGTGTAAATTAGAGAGGACATACATCCTCTGTGTAAATTAGAGAGGACATTCATCCTCTGTGTAAATTAGAGAGGACATTCATCCTCTTTGTGTAAATTAGAGAGGACATACATCCTCTTTGTGTAAATTAGAGAGGACATTCATCCTCTTTGTTTAAATTAGAGAGGACATACATCCTCTTTGTGTAAATTAGAGAGGACATTCATCCTCTTTGTGTAAATTAGAGAGGACATACATCCTCTTTGTGTAAATTAGAGAGGACATACATCCTCTTTGTGTAAAATGGTTCCATCGAAGATATTCTACTTTATTACATGCACCTTCAAAATCAGACTACATTTCCTGGTTCCACAGCTGCTACTGTTACTCCACTGTCGGTCACAGTGGAGTCATGTATTGTTGGCACAAACAGCTGTGTAGCCAACACTCATTCTCCAGCTATCAATTTCTCACCAAGAATAGACAGGTCTGTTTACTGTAACTACTGATTGCCTCAGTTCCTCATAGCTAAGGGTTCAGGGGTTAAAGGTCATCCCTCCTGCACTGCGTTAACAGTGTAGAGGTCAGTGCGGCGTTGGGCTGTGATGGGGATCTGTTGACGAACGTTGGCCAAATACTGCAGGTCTGAAAAACACACAGACCACATAGGGAGAGGTCAGGACACTGATCAAGGAAACTACAGTTACATTAGTCACAATGGCTAATGGTGCTGGCTCAAACTACAGTTACATTAGTCACAATGGATAATGGTGCTGGCTCAAACTACAGTTACATTAGTCATAATGGATAATGGTGCTGGCTCAAACTACAGTTACATTAGTCACAATGGATAATGGTGCTGGCTCAAACTACAGTTACATTAGTCACAATGGATAATGGTGCTGGCTCAAACTACAGTTACATTAGTCACAATGGATAATGGTGCTGGCTCAAACTACAGTTACATTAGTCACAATGGATAATGGTGCTGGCTCAAACTACAGTCACATTAGTCACAATGGATAATGGTGCTGGCTCAAACTACAGTCACATGAGTCACAATGGATAATGGTGCTGGCTCAAACTACAGTTACATTAGTTACAATGGATAATGGTGCTGGCTCAAACTACAGTTACATTAGTCACAATGGATAATGGTGCTGGCTCAAACTACAGTCACATTAGATAATGGATAGTAGTGCTGGTTCACAAAGAGACCACTCAATCACACTGAACCACTCCGGTACCACTCACCAATGTCTGCGTAAACAACAGTCTCTTCAGACCCTGCCTTAGATATCACCTCTCCCCTGTCATGATAAAATAACTGTTAGAAATGAGTTCAATCACATCACACATCCAATAAAACACATTCTGCACACAGGACAGGACTGGTCTCTGTGGCAACAACGCAGAAAAAGATACTACCGTGTGATTACAGACACTGCATGTGGCATCACACACTACAGTACGTGCTGGCTAACAACAGTGCTGTGACCCCAGGCTGTCTAGTACTCACCAGGGACTAACAACAGTGCTGTGACCCCAGGCTGTCTAGTACTCACCAGGGACTAACAACAGTGCTGTGACCCCAGGCTGTCTAGTACTCACCAGGGACTAACAACAGTGCTGTGACCCCAGGCTGTCTAGTACTCACCAGGGACTAACAACAGTGCTGTGACCCCAGGCTGTCTAGTACTCACCAGGGACTAACAACAGTGCTTTGACCCCAGGCTGTCTAGTACTCACCAGGGACTAACAACAGTGCTGTGACCCTAGGCTGTCTAGTACTCACCAGGGACTAACAACAGTGCTGTGACCCCAGGCCACGTAGGAGGCTGTCTCATCTCTGGCAGGGGAAGCCGTGGCCACGTACACCTGGTTATCAACCGCTCTGGTAAGGAGAGAGACAAGAGACAGACAAGAGTGTGAGTTAAGGACCACACACAGCAAATGTTGCTCTACAGTTCATCTGCCATCCGTCTGCTGTTCGGCGTGTTTCAGACACCCCCTGCTGGTGGCTTACAGTTTTGCACAATTCAAGTTTAAGTTGTCTCATGCACAGTGAAGTGCTTAACTTGCAACCCGACAGTTCACTATTTAATATCAATATTGTAGAAGCTACATTTTGGGTCTGGGCCAGTACCAAATTTACAGAGAAAGACACTGGTAGACACTGTAGGTACATGTAGCTAGGGGTTAGGAGACAGACACTGTAGGTACATGTAGCTAGGGGTTAGGAGACAGACACTGTAGGTACATGTAGCTAGGGGTTAGGAGACAGACACTGTAGGTACATGTAGCTAGGGGTTAGGAGACAGACACTGTAGGTACATGTAGCTAGGGGTTAGGAGACAGACACTGTAGGTACATGTAGCTAGGGGTTAGGAGACAGACACTGTAGGTACATGTAGCTAGGGGTTAGGAGACAGACACTGTGAGGTACATGTAGCTAGGGGTTAGGAGACAGACACTGTAGGTACATGTAGCTAGGGGTTAGGAGACAGACACTGGTAGACACTGTATGTACATGTAGCTAGGGGTTAGGAGACAGACACTGTATGTACATGTAGCTAGGGGTTAGTGTACATGTAGCTAGGGGTTAGGAGACAGACACTGTGTATATGTAGCCAGGGGTTAGGAGATGCCAGACATCAGGTACATGTAGCTAGCGGTTAGGAGACAGACACTATGTACATGTAGCTAGGGGCTGGGAGAGACGCTATGCACATGTAGCCAGTTGCACAGACACTGTTGAGAGCCAGGGGTTGGGGAGACACTGGTACATGTAGCTAGGGGTTAGAGACAGACACCGTAGGTACATGTAGCTAGGGGTTAGGAGACAGACACTATGTACATGTAGCTAGGGTTAGAGACAGACACTGTAGGGGTTAGGAGACGAACTGCACATGTAGCTAGGGGTTAGGAGACAGACACCAGGTAACATGGCTAGGGGTTAGGAGAGCAGACATGCAGTAGACACATGTACATGTAGCTAGGAGCTGGGGAGACAGACACTGTATGTACATGTAGCTAGGGGTTAGGAGACAGACACTGTAGGTACATGTAGCTAGGGGTTAGGAGACAGACACTGTAGGTACATGTAGCTAGGGGTTAGGAGACAGACACTGTAGGTACATGTAGCTAGGGGTTAGGAGACAGACACTGTAGGTACATGTAGCTAGGGGTTAGGAGACAGACACTGTAGGTACATGTAGCTAGGGGTTAGGAGACAGACACTGTAGGTACATGTAGCTAGGGGTTAGGAGACAGACACTGTAGGTACATGTAGCTAGGGGTTAGGAGACAGACACTGTAGGTACATGTAGCTAGGGGTTAGGAGACAGACACTGTAGGTACATGTAGCTAGGGGTTAGGAGACAGACACTGGTAGACACTGTATGTACATGTAGCTAGGGGTTAGGAGACAGACACTGTATGTACATGTAGCTAGGGGTTAGTGTACATGTAGCTAGGGGTTAGGAGACAGACACTGTGTATATGTAGCTAGGGGTTAGGAGACAGACACTGTAGGTACATGTAGCTAGCGGTTAGGAGACAGACACTGTAGGTACATGTAGCTAGGGGTTAGGAGACTACTATGCAATACGTACCAGGGTTTAGGAGACAGACACTGTAGGTACATGTAGCTAGGGGGTTAGGAGACAGACACTGTAGGTACATGTAGCTAGGGGTTAGGAGACAGACACTGTAGGTACATGTACATGAAGCTAGGGGTTAGGAGACAGACACTGTAGGTACATGTAGCTAGGGGGTTAGTGTACATGTAGCTAGGGGTTAGGAGACAGACACTGTAGGCACATGCAGCTGGGGTTAGGAGACAGACACTGGCAGGTACATGCCAGGAGTTAGGCTGTATGTACATGTAGCTAGGAGGAGATGACACTGTAGGTACATGTAGCTAGGGGCTAGGAGACAGACACACTGTAGGTACATGTAGCTAGGGGTTAGGAGACAGACACTGTAGGTACATGTAGCTAGGGGTTAGTGTACATGTAGATAGGGGTTAGGAGACAGACACTATGTACATGTAGCTAGGGGTTAGGAGACAGACACTGTAGGTACATGTAGCTAGGGGTTAGGAGACAGACACTGTAGGTACATGTAGCTAGGGGTTAGGAGACAGACACTGTAGGTACATGTAGCTAGGGGTTAGGAGACAGACACTGTAGGTACATGTAGCTAGGGGTTAGGAGACAGACACTGTAGGTACATGTAGCTAGGGGTTAGGAGACAGACACTGGTAGACACTGTAGGTACATGTAGCTAGGGGTTAGGAGACAGACACTGTAGGTACATGTAGCTAGGGGTTAGTGTACATGTAGATAGGGGTTAGGAGACAGACACTATGTACATGTAGCTAGGGGTTAGGAGACAGACACTGTAGGTACATGTAGCTAGGGGTTAGGAGACAGACACTGTAGGTACATGTAGCTAGGGGTTAGGAGACAGACACTGTATGTACATGTAGCTAGGGGTTAGGAGACAGACACTGTAGGTACATGTAGCTAGGGGT